>NC_049980.1:26473676-26545159 GCF_000003815.2 Branchiostoma floridae | reverse complement strand
TAGGGTAGAAAGTAGAAATGCATTCTAGGCATTGGACATTACTCGTAAGATATGTACATGTGTAATACAAACTGTGAAAATACCTTTGGGACTACTGGAAACATTTAGATATATTTTGCAAAGTTGTTTCTGATTCTTCTACCCAAGCTCATTGTTGTTTCAGTTTCTTGTGATTGGTGTGATGTCGTTATGATCTAATTTCCTCTGTCACTTTTATTGGTAATCTTTGCAGCGCTTAGGGCACAACATGAGTTACATCGCTCTACTGTCTGTATAGAATAGAGTGTTTCAAAGAGCATACAAGAGTGTTTAAAAGTGATGCAAAGTGTTATTAATTGGTATATACTAAGGACAAGATTTCTAAAGAACAGAATAAACAGGCTTTTCGACTCACTCTATAGTAGTCGGTGCTGTAGATGTCCCGAGACATCCCGAAGTCTCCGATCTTCACCACGAGTTTGTCCCCCACCAGACAGTTGCGTGTGGCCAGGTCCCGGTGCACGAAGTGCTGCGACGCCATGTACTCCACACCGGAGGCGACCTGCACAGAGATCTGCAGCAGCTCCACGATGCTCAGCTCCTTGTGAGTGGCCGGGTTCTTGATCAGGAAGGCCGCGTCAGGACCGTGAGATCTGCATGATCAAGGGTTTAACATTCCAGTGAAGACATCGGATAATGGAAAGCCGTACAGTTACCGGTACTGGCCTGGGGCTTCACATCGAGATATAGGCTTCACATTGAAATTATGGGTACGTGAAATGATAGTTCATGATCATCATAATCATTATCTGCAGTCGAACGCCATAGTTAAATTTTTGTTCATTCCACACAATATTTGTATAAGACTAGCGTGCTCTAAACCGTTCATAAAGACCGTATTGCTGAAAAACAAACAAACAAAGAGGCTATAACCTACTTGATGAAACGAAAATATTATACGGCGTTTTACATCATTGTGTGAATGAAAATTCCTTTTATGATTTCAGCAGTAATGATGGCACTCACTGTACCTACTTCTGTAAATTGTATGTGTAATAGGCCCTGTTTTGATGGACATACTGCCACTCCCCTTTTCTGTCGACAAAAGGTGAAGCCTTATATTCCAAGTTCAAGTGCTAGCACATACAAGCAGAGGTGTCTAGACTGTGGACCATGTGCTTATTCTTATCCATTAACAGCCCTGATAGATCATTCCTGTACTAAAAAATGGTTTTGTTCAAAAATAAAACATTTCTATAATTAAAGTTATCTAGAAGGACGAAAGGACAAAACTGTTGCTTAATGTCATTACAAAGACTCGGTAGGATTGGTTTTTCATGTGTCTACCCTCCGGCTTATACCTGTCGGACGTAAAGGGTAATACTGTGTAGAAAAGAAGTGTTATTATTCAGACTATGTCCCCGTCGGGACTGGGATAAGTTCATCATGTCTTCCCAAACTCCCTAATTGGCGGCTCGAGTGTTTTGATTGGGATTTATTCGCTTGTGTGCTTTCGTCGCGTAGTCCTTAATGAGATCAAACGGCGATAAGACACGATTATGCAAATAGTGACACGTCACTGGCAGACACTTTGACATAAGATGTGCTTGAATGTGGTTTGGGTGGTCACATCGCCTCCTGACCTATCAGATCAGTCTTCAGTCTTTACCGATACACTGGTAGTCCAAAAATAACACGGTGATAGCAATGGTTCACAAGATGCAATAAACTGACGTGTGGTTGTGTACAGTCTTATTATGCTTCAATAAGTGTTAAATCTAAGGTCCTGTGATGATTCAAAGTCTGCTTACCGTAAAGTTCGTAACAGACTTTGAAATTAATTTTCCAAAGTAAATCCGATTATCATGAAAAGCCTCGTTAGTTCATTAAACAAACCATCATCATCTGTGTCCCTCATTTTCTCCATTGGGCGACGAGTGGGAGCTTTGACACAGATTTATGATACCGAAAAACGATGTGTTTGAACCACTAACTTGGTATTGGAGGTTACCATACCTCAGGTAGTTGTTGAGGTCCCCGTTTTCCATGTACTCAAAGATCATCAACCAGGGCTCTCCCTCCGTGCAGACCCCGTAGAACTTCACAATGTTCTCATGCTGCATGTTGGTCAGGAGCTCCGCTTCCCGATCAAAGTCCTTCCGTGCGTCCTCGACACTCATCTCCTTCAGCGTCTTCACCGCCACCAGGGAGGCATCTTCGTCGGGTTTAAGCTTCTCGCATTTGCCGAGGTAGACTCTTCCGAAGGCCCCCTCCCCGAGCTCGCCCACGAAGTGGATGGTGTCGCGCTGGATATGGCGGATGACTAGAACATAGAAACATGATGATAAAGATTACTTGCAAATTTCAATCTCTACATGTATAGTAAATTGCTAGTGTATGCTATGGAGAAGGACAAATGTCATCATAGCTTTGTATCATCCAATGTCATATGTATATGAAGCGTCAGTCTATATGGATCAATCCAAACTCATATTGATCACCAGTGTTTCCGTTGAAAATATTATTCCAAAGCAGCTACAATAATCTACTTTAGAACATTCTTAAGTTTTCTGTTTGAAACCATGATGTGACGTTGCTATAACCGAGTGGAATAACCGCCATGTCTTTGATAAAGAAGTGATGTAAGTCTCACATTTATGATTCAGCTCAGCGGCACATCACAATCATAGCCACTAACTGAAAGACGTCTCACGGAATATTACTGCAGCTATCTTTTATTTGAAGCCTACGAGACGCGACCAGTGGGAACGACGCCGGACTGCGATATTGAGGCACAGACAGACCACTTGCCATCCTCTGATTAGGTCAGACAGAGGAGGGCACGGAGGCTATCAGGGTAGTAAGTAATCATGGTTCTGTGGATCAGTATTACATGATGAAAAGTAATCGAGGTTTCGTTTGTCCTTATGTTGCATGACAATGTCACTGTAAGATACTATGTCCTGTTTAATCCAGTAGCAGATCTCTATCCTATAACTTAACGAACGTCTTTCAGGCAGTCTGAGCCAAACGACACAATTTGACGCCAGAAATTGCAAACTTTTGGACATTTTGAAAGATTGGGACGAATGGGCCCAAAAGGGCATATATCTTACGAGGGGCGGTCAATAAGTAATGCCCCTGACCCACTTCCAGTCGTCTGATCTAAATGAAATTTTGTATGTGTAATGATTCATATTTTTATAGCTTATGTTGCAAAAAACAGCTCTGAACTAATTGTGGTTTCTGATTTACTGGTGTTTGAACTGAGTCGGGTGCCAAATGGACCAGGTGTGAAATGGAGCCAGTTGAGTGTCGCGCAGTGATCCGGTTTTTGTATTTGAAAGGACGCACACCAAAGAAGACTTTTGATGAAATGAAAGAAACTTATGGTGATGATGCCCCATCATATGACCTTGTAAAACGCTGGCATCCTGAATTCAAACATGGCCGGAAGTCTGTGAAAACAGCTCCCAGACCTGGTCGTCCCTCTTCTGCCATTGATGAGGCATCTGTTGGAGGACCAACCTGGGGTGTCCTACAAAAACGGTGTCCAGAGCTGCATCAAACGATGGGAGAAATGCATAGCTCTGGGTGGTTCCTATGAAGAGAAAGACTGATAACTGTGCCAAGTTTCATTAATCTCCTGCTATGGAAAATGGGTCAGGGGCATTACTTATTGACCGCCCCTCGTATGATATCTTTCCTATTATGTTTCGCCAAGTATCATAAGTGAACATCATTAAATCACTGAAAATCACTTTGATGTATTTGTATAATTGCACATTTGCTTTGAATTCAATGGCAACACCGAGAATTCCAATAAATTTCAAATCGGAGCTTCATCTGTTAAAGAATTACATGTCATATCAGTGTGGCTGCGATGGTAAATGGGCAAAACTGCTGCAATTTTTTATCACAATTTGGTGCAGTCAAGTGAAAAACCCTGACAATGTAGCAAAACAACCTGTAACCATATTGACTGATCATACGCACTTGGAACTATGAATTGGCGTATTGCAATCTACCGCAGGAAATGTGCATCACAAGATTATGTACAGTTTTGTTTAGTTGCTTGCGAAAGATATTATATGCACTAGACGCCCTGTTACCCAGACAATCTTACCGAGTTCCTTAGAGTCTCGGAAGTAGTTTGGATTCTCCACCACGTGAAGTCTGCTGAGCCGCAGGGAGTCCCGGGAGACCACCTCCCCGTTAGACTCGCTGGTGGACCGCTGCAGGGGCGCCGCCGACCCGTTGATGTTGCACTCCCTCCGGCTGATCTTTCGCGACCTCATGCAGTACAGCACGATGGCCACGACGATGAACACTACAGATGACACGGCTACGGCGATGTAGGTCTCGATTCGCTGAAAAAGGCAGAAGTCGAAGGGTTTTTTTGTTGTTGTTAGAAGATACTTAATGACAGAATCTGATATATATCGGCGCATTCGCTGAAAAAGGCAGAAGTAGAAGGGATTTTTTTTTGTTAGAAGACACTTAAGGGCAGAATCTGATATATATCGGCGCGGTCACATTTTTCAAAAGAATAGGCTGTAACACAACCAACTACTAACAACTGAAGGATCTACAATGTGTAAAACAGTCTTTTCCGTAATTGTATGCACGAATATCCCAATAAAAGATCCGGTTGCGATCGTACGGCGAATGTGATTGGGCCCTACATGTATGTGCCGTATTCCAAAGCCGGGGTATTCTACTGGACTGGGCCAAAAGGCGAAAGGAATTATTGGCGCCAATTTCCCCTAAATTGTTAATTGTTAAAAAAGAATCCGCCTATCGGAAGATTTAGGAAGGACTTTCTATTACTATCTAAAATTTAGAACTCCTTACTGTGTATGTTGTAGTCTGGTTTTCTGGTACGTTATCATCTGTGGTCGGCCCGGGTGTTCCGTGGGACGATGAGTTGGGCGGTGCACGGATGGTGTAGTTTGTTGTCCTCACTGGGGGGACTGCAAAGACAGGCAATCAGAGAAACAGACTAACACAACATGGAAACAGAATGGTTTCTTTCACGACTTATTTCTAAACGCTTTTGAATAACGTTAAAGTAAGAAAATACATATCAGATGACGCCAGGCCATATTTACCGAGATAAACGGGCAAGAATATCACAGACCTCTTCATCGTTGCAGTAGACCACTAGGGTCATTCTGTGTGTCCTGGTGTTATTGTTGTATCAGACATTGCTTATTTGTTACAGGACAGGGTTAAAGGTACTAACGTTTCATGAAGGTGACCACGAGTGACCTGCTGGTCTGTCCATACGTGTTGGTCGCCACCAGAGTGTAGTTCCCATTGTCGACGTGAGAGGGCACCTCGAACTTGAGACAGCCGCTGGTCTCGTACGGCGTGACCTTCGAATTCTCCATGCTGACGTACACGTGGTTCCTGGCCGTGAACAGCGCGCGACCCTTGTACCAGGTGAGGGTTGGCAGAGGATACCCGTGCACGGTGAAGCAGATGCTTTTGTGGAAGAGGACCTTATACTCCAGACTCAGGATACGAGGAGGGGCTGTAAAATATAAACTTGTTAGTATTCGTCTATACTATGTAATGGCTAAAAGAGAATTTCTATCGTAATGGCTAACGTGGGAGTACAAATAGATAGCAACAAGTAATGAGAAGGTGACATTTTTTGATTCACCGAATGTTATCACCAGTAGCAGCGTTGCGTATGTTACATGATATGACGAGAGCTTTGGATTTCAAAGAAATGACTGCCATACGCTACCATAGAGTGACCTGAGACTTACCGTTGATCTTCAACACCAAGTTTGCCCGGGCTATTCCAACCATGTTCTTGGCAATGCAGGTCCAGTTGCCGTTGTCGTCCTCACTGGCGTTGTGTATGGTGAGGACCTGCCGTCTGCCCAGCTCCTCTATCACAAGGCTGAACTTGGAGCGAAGCTCTGCTGTGTTCCACTCGGCAGTCGGCGCGGGGCTGCCCGAGGCTTCACAGCTCACCACTACGTCTTGTGTCTTGTTAATGGTCACTTCCCCGGTCAGCACTCTAGCCGTTGGTAGACCTGGGAGTAGTGGAGTAGTGAATTGCTTGTTCAAACGTAACGTTAATGTTATGATTTATCGTCCATTTCATTCTAATATTAAATTCTATTCCAAACGCTGAAAATACGAAGTAAGACACCTACCTTTCAGCATTTTACAGTATCATATGGCATTCCTTAACGAACGTGTAAAAGACATGTAGAAAATGACATGAAACATAGAAGGCAGAAATTTGGGGTTTTCTTCCGAATGAATAACTGATATGGAACAACACCTTGATAGATATAAGAGTGCTATACTTTAAACTTTAAATGTTCTGTACACTAGGAATGAAATAAAAGTAAAAACTGAACCTACGACAGCTAGAATCCAGCTGTAAGTCCCTGATGTCTACGGTTTCGTCTGTCGTTGTTATGCAGGAGATCTTCTCGGTGTGAAAACTGGCTCTCGACTGGCTTTGCCAGAGCTGTATCCACTTGGAGCTGCAGTTGCAGGCCAGCGGGTTGTCGCTTAGCAACCTTTAACGCAAATGCATTGATTTTATGAAAGAACGAATGAAAACTTGTATTGCACATTTATGCCACACATGTTTTAAGTACAGGTCACAACAAAACATGTTGAAGAGATACAGTTCACAGATACAAAAAATTAAAATAGAACTATCATTAGAAATATTCACCGTATCCTAGCTTCTCAATTATAGTAGAGATGTGTTTTAGGATGGTTTACATGAGTAACATTATAAATATGAATTTTTCTATAATACGTAAGGCCAAATCAAGTACAGGTAAGTTCAATGGATAACATCTTCTACAGACCGCCAAGGTAATGTATAGTTCCGTGCACAAAATGAACTTAATCACCGAAAGACCCACGGAAAGAGAATGAATAATTACACCCCACTCACAGTTCTGTAAGCCTCAGGTCGGAGAACAATGTCCACTGCAGCACTGACAGTTTGTTATTTCGTAGATCACTACGGGAAATGAAATATAAAATTAAAATAGTTTCAAATATCGCCACAATCGTCGCCTGAACTACGGAAAAGGTCCATAGAATGCAATCTGTTGATCATGATGCTGTTGTTTTAACTTGGAAAGTTGCGCATATTTTCGATAGTAAGTCATTCTGATACGCCATGTGTACAAACAACGTTAGTGTTGGGTAATGTGCTTACTTATGCAATAACTAGTAACTCCTAGTCACTATTAGTACTAACACAGTTAGTATTCTCTCATTGTCATGACTTTTCTAGCCTACGTGGTGTTTGTCTTCACAGCATCTTACAAACTATACATGTTAAAACGCATACGAACATCATTGTAAGGTTACTGTTGTTCTTGAAGGCGCCATCTTCAATCGTAGACAGGTTGCTATTCTTGATAACACTGAGAAAAATATAGAAAGGAGGGTGAGATTTCATGTACACACACTCAATGAAGAGACATTATCATTGTCCTAAATATTCAGCAGCCTGTCACAGTTAAATCCCATCTTTTGAAGCAGTAACACACTGTAGAACAAGGGCCCTGTTACATCCTTGAAAAGAAAAAAAAAGACATCGCGCACAATAGCTTCTATTCTTCCCTTTGGTTGGCTTGAGAAGTGTGCTGTAATTCCCCACAGAGACCTCATCAGCCATACAGTCAAAGTAGCAGACTCAATGGGATCAACTCTTCAGGGGATCAATTTTGAAATTGCGGATAAGATCTAAATCCATTCTGTATTGGTTTTCTCTGTGCATAAAGAACTCAAGGAAAAAAGAACACTTCAATATAAAATAGCAGACCGGCTTCGGCTGAGCACGTGAAGCTAAGAAGTATCTTGTCAGTATCACTTTATGTTATGGTTAGCCGGTTGTTCGTTCCATTTTGTTTCCGAAAGAAGGTCAATTTAAAATCGATTGACGAATAAACTTTGGAGCTAGAGCCACAATGATAGAGCCAGTTGAACAAATTGATAGCGATGTGTCAATTTGGCAGCCTGTCATTCCCAATATAATGAAGTATACAACTAGAAAGGCCGACATTTGCTTAAGAGCAAATACAGCATATTTCAGCCATACCCCTTCCCACGCAACATTGGACTGTTCCAAATCACCCCTGCGCAAAAATGGAACATCCTCTTAACAGTACATTATCCCCCAAAGTGGACTGGTATTGTGAATTGATTCCAGGTAAAGACAGAGCTTGCTTTTATTTTTCAGAAAATGACAATAATCACACCTTCCATTTAGAAAATTTTCATCATGACTGAAAATTGTTGAATGACTTCATGTAATGTCATTAACAATTTTCAGTACGATAACTAGGTGTAAGTTTAAAAAAGTATAAGCTCCTTGTGATGTGGGTACATTTATTATTGCAGTGAACTTCTTTTATTCAAGTAGGGCATACGATTTAATAATTATCAAGCAGGTGCAGGTACTGTAGGAGCGTTTGTTTTCTTCAAGCTGTAAAACTGTTAAACTGTTTTACTTTGTAAGCAATCAGCCATCGAGCCTATTCTTATTTTAGTTTAACAACTTCCTGCCAGACCCGGAAGATACGATTGAACCTTGTTCGAGGATTTATTTTCGTCTGTCTGGTCAGTCTGTTCATACCCTGGCGCTGAGAGTGTTTTATTGGGCTGAAACTCTGGCAGTTTAAAGTTACTTACAATTTAAATGTTCAAAGTTTATGTCAAACAACAACAGCACTAGGAACACCTACATTTGCTCTGGAGAAAATACAGCAGTTTTCGCAAGTTCCAGTCCAGTGATAGAAATGTGGCCACTATAGACAGGTGGTCACTATAGAGAAAAATGCTGATCTATTGACTAGGAGCCATACGTTACACATGATTTCAGTACACTGATCATTAATCATATAAACATTGCACAGGTAAGCCAATTGTTTAGATGTACAATTAAGTTCAAATAATTCTGAAGAGAAATATTGATGAGAAAATAATCATTCTCGCCACTGTCTAACTTATAATTACGTATCAAAACTAATCGCAGATTTTCTAACTAACGCACCTTTCGCCGACATCATCAAAGGACCGCCGGCTATCAATCAAACACGGCTGTTGATTAGACTTAGAGTTTCAAACAGTCATGTGCTGTGTGCCAGTTGACAGCGAACTTCATGCTACGTGATGTTTTACATTGCTTGGACCTTCTTTCCTACAGCGGTGCTTCTACAAAATATTTAGACTGTAACACTGAGTCCCACATGTTTTATAGAATAGAATTTGACGCAGAACAGCGTTTTTTGCTGGGTATTTTTCTTGAAACATGTCCGTGGGAATATCAGCGAGGCGGCGACGTAGGGATATCAGACCGTCAACAAAAGTCGCACGGCGGCTAACGGCGCAGCGAAGATACTAGCGCTATAAATAAGCGCTTCAACTAAGGATGGCAACCCGTACAATATTTTTGTATACTGTTGAGCTAAGTAAAGTTTGTTGTTTATGAGGTTTTAGTTGTCTTTGAAGCTTTGACCCGAAATATTTTAAAGTCAAACTGCTGAAGAGAAGTAAGTGACTGCTACGATTATCGTAGATATGGCCCTAAAAAAACTGATAAAAGAAGCCTTCTCAATAGTCTAAAATGCAAGAGCTTCCGGGAGGGCTTCGCCCACCTGGGTCCCCCCACAGTGGCCCTGCCCCTGGACCCCGCCAGGGACATTCGGCGGCCCCCGGACCCCTGTCCGACGCTTTGAAAAAATCCTGGCGAGAAGTCTGTACGGCCTGAGTCTTCAAGTTACCGTATTGTGTGGTCCCGCTTATGAATATTAATTAGCCTTCGCTTTCCTATTCGCTGATTGGCTGAACCATTAATTGAATTAACTCTTCCTGCCGGCTAGACACAGGTGCAGATGTCGGCTCTGTGGGGTGAACGTCCGAAAGGTCATGGCATGGAGAACGAAAGAAAACCAATTTCCCCTAAAAAAAAGTGCTGTAATTAAGCTTTTTACAGTACTTTATGCCAAAAATTTTACTTGGATCATTTTACCAACTATCTTATGCCTATCTATACCAAATGTTACTCATACCAGGGTACAGGGGTGCAAAATATACCGTTATAAGACCGTCAACAACAGTCGCACGGAGCTAACAGCGCAGCGAAAATACCATCGCTAGCGTTTCAACTTCGGATAACAAGTTATAAGTACTGTTGAACTCAGTAACGTTAAAGTTTGTTTTTAGTTGCCTTTGACGGTTTGACCTGAAATAGTGTTACGCTAAACTTCTGAAGAGAAGTTAAGTGACTGCTGCGATTACCATAGATATGCCCCTAAGAACTGATACAATATAAAGCCTTCTGAATAGTCTAAAATGCGAGAGCCTTAGGCGGGCTTCGCTCCCCCTGGCGGGAACACTGCTATATACGGGATCATGAGGCCCCGCTTATGAATATTAATTAGCCTTTGGCCTCCTCTTCGCTGATTGGCTAGGTCTTTGATTCAATTAACTCTCCGGCTGACGCGCACAGGTGTGGCTCTCTGCGGGGTCACGGAAGGTCACGTCAGGAGGCCAAAAGAAAACAAATTTCCCCTCAGAAAAGTGCCAAAATTAATCATTTTAAAGTTGTTTATGTCAAAAATTTTACTTGAATCTTGTTACCAAGTATCTAATGCCTATCTATACCAAATTTCAGGTCATTTAATTGTAATACCAGGGTACAGGAGCCAAAAGTGTCCTTTTTTGGTCAAAAATTGGCCAAAAATCGCAAAAATAAGCATTTTGTTGCACTGTACACCAAAAGTGTTATTGAATTTATATGAAGGGATTAACAAGGCACATCTGTGTCAAATTTCAGCTCATTCGGTTGCAATACCAAGGTACAGGAGCCAAAAGTGTCCTTTTTTGGTCAAAAATTGGTCAAAAAATCGCAAAAATAAGCATTTTGTTGCACTGTACACCAAAAATGTTATTGAATTTATATGAAGGGATTATCAAGGCACATCTGTGTCAAATTTCAGCTCATTCGGTTGCAATACCAAGGTACAGGAGCCAAAAGTGTCCTTTTTTGGTCAAAAATTGGTAAAAAAATCGCAAAAATAAGCATTTTGTTGTACTGTACACCAAAAGTGTTATTGAATTTTTATGGGGGCATTATCAAGGCACATCTCTGTCAAATTTCAGCTCATTTGGTTGTAATACCAGGGTACAGGGGCCAAAATATACAGTTTTGGTCTAAAATTGACCAAAAAATCTCAATAAAATCATTTTAGAGGCAGATATGAAAAAACTGAGAAAAAAGCATCAAGGTATTGGCCCATTCTACCCCTGTGCCAAATTTCAGGTCATTCGGTCCAGGAACGGCGGAGATGAATCACTTTGAAGATTTTACAGGAGAAAGAAAGAAAGAAAGAAAGAAACATTACGAATACAATATATTTCACCATACTATGTATGGCTGAAATATAATAACGCCATCCCCCATCGTCGGCTATCGTTAGATGTTTCAAGCCATTGAAGCATTTTCCATATATTTCTTGTGTTGTAATTTTGCTTACAGTGAGTGGTTGCATGTAACAAAAAAGAAGGTAATAACTACATGAGCACATGCCAAGGGAACGATCAATTATCTGGAAACAGATTTTAACTGTTACTCACAGTTTGATCAGACCTTTGTAGTGCCCCAGCTGTTCTCTTGTTAGTCTGGTCAGACCTTGTTGGCCGCTGATGTACCTGCACAAGACGAAGACGCAACATTCAGCTCTTCACATACATACTCGCTTTTGTAAGCTGTTCTAAAATCTCTTTGCTCAATCAGGGAATCTGAAATCGATCTTTTCATCCAAGCTGATAACCTGCAACCTCTTTGCTATTTGAAAACTAAACATAATTCCACCGGATGCTTTCAGGCGCTGACAAAAACATTGGATCATCAAGACCTTAAGAAGGCCTTGGATGTCAGAAGTGTACTTACTTCTTGGATTACTGATGCCGCATTGGCTGATTTCACCGTATCGTTTTAATGTTGCGGTCTTGGCAGAATTATGAGAGATGACGTTAGATACAAAACCAAGAGCGTCAATCGTAGTCTAGTTTTGTAGTTGTTATGATTCAGAATAGAAGAAGCGATGGAGTCAACTCTTCCAGATGCTGGCAGATAACCATGCATACAACACCATCCTGACATGTCAATGTCATCTGGTGATGATGAATAGACGAAACGTCAGTTGGTTGTGGTGAGAAAAATTGGCTGTCGGAAGTGTAACAGGATATCTTGGCTTTTCGTATGTCTAAATGTTTTACACCTCTTCATCCGAAACTGACGAGGAAATGCGCCAAACTCATTTGGAAGTTGCCTGCTTTATCTAGATGCAATTACAGCTTCAGTCTTCTTGTCAGAATTCGTAAACGTTCCGTGATCAACACGCGAGCGGCTGCGGACTCAACTCCATCGTCGGATGCTACAAATTTATCACCCTATGATAGATCAAGCAGATGTTGGAATGTAACATTTTCTGACACAGCTTCTCTGATAGCCATTTACCATATTACCTGTCATTGAACCTCAGTGATTAAGAAAAAGTTACATTCTTCACCCCAACCTCTGCTTAAATATTACTTAGTACGTTTATACCATGCTGATAAAGATATCTCATGGAGTTCTTCCTCCAGTTTGAGGCTACATAGACGTTGACATTATTTGTGAACGATGAAACGTAATGAAGTTTTTTTGCTACAATTTGCCCTATTTGATATTTTGATTTGCCACCGGATCCATATATTTAGACATTTCCGGAAATAGTACACAGGGGATGCCGACTGTAGTCCCTAATGGGAGATGTTTATGTCACCCGCTTCCTGATGGAGAGAATCGCATCGATTTTTGACAATCAACTTTTGCCATTTCAACCGGAAGAATATGGAAATTGGAGAACGCCGCTGCGGATAGTAATGCCCCATGATAAGTTGTCCCATGCCACCGTCGGAAGCTGCAAGTTTCCGCTATACGAATAACAACGTAACCCTATAGCAATATTTGGAGAAACAACGGGAGGACATTAGTGTGAATAGACTTTCGTGAAACAGTCTCGTCAACACCTACGTGCAAGTTCCACGTAATAAATGCAAATAATCTTTATTGCACCGGTCCAAGAGCTATCTATACAACTAAGACAATCACGACCACAGCACTTCCAGACCAAGAAATCTGCAGTACCATAGCAGGCCGCTAGGATGCCAATTATCGAACTTGACCTTCGTCTCCTCGACACCTATCCTAAGTCCAGATAAAGCACATTTTGTGGATGACATCCTCTCCAAATCTAATACAGACCTCTATACGAGGTGCTAGGATAGCTAAGGACTAAAATAACTCGCAATTGAATAGATAAGTGATACAGTAGCGTCATTCAGATGTTTGACCTGTTGTCTAGCGTAAAACATGGGACCAATGATGGTCAAAGAAAACTGTAACTGTTGACGTATCGCTAACCTCTACGCTGGTTTAACTTCCTGATGGCTCAGTGAGTATCATGTCCTGAGGAAGGTTACCGAAAGTCGGCAAATAAAATCCTTTTGGTAGTATAATTAAGAACTTAATATATCAATTTAACAACCTAATGAAATCATTTACGCATGGGATGAATGAGTCAGAGTACCGAATATGAACTAACGTAACCTGTACTTACAATGCAGTTTTTCCACCCACAACATGGTCAGCTTACAAAGGGAAATTAAAGCAAGAGAAAACGTGCCGGGACAATCTTCCATGCCAATTACTTGACAATCCAATCGATTAATTGGATAGGTATCGCCGTTCATTTCTGATACGTTAGCATTAGCTAGGTTTACCTAATCAATTCTTAAAAACATATACCTTCATTCCAGCTCTCAAGTATTGCGTTCGCCGAAGAAGCATTTTTTCTGTTGACATAATCTATGGTCATTTGATTAGAGAGCCGTTTGAAGTTGACTTGGTTGAACACAATGAACTTGGTGTATCACCGTCTGACCTTAATGAAGTTAAACGGAAATCATCGTTTCAATGATCGCCAAGTCATCGCCGCTAAGCACAATTTCCGGCTCCAGGGGAACTTTGATCACGTCACTTCCCTAATTAATAGAATATTGAGCCAGTATGTCTCTATCAAGCGCCCTGCCAGGCCCCCGGGAGCTGTATTGTGAGGGGAAGTTTCGCCGCTATTAGATCTCTTCTCATAATTTTGTCCTTGGCGTTTCCGCGGGCCCCGCACCGTGTATCGATTTGTTTAGTTAATGTTTTATTGTCAGGCTTTTGGGATTATTGTGGCACAGCCAAAATACAAAGATGAACAAGCTATGAGCAAGTGAAATACTTCCAGGACAGGGATTCACCAACGCGTGTCACCACCAATACCGTGTTACTAAAGAGCAAGGACAAAGTTTTTTAAATCATTTTTGAACGTGCCGACAACAAACGTGTACGCTATAAAACAAGAGTTTCACGCCTCCGTAAAACATTGTTTTATTGTCATTTATCAATAATGTTATTAAGATTGTGATTACCATTACAGTGAAGTCGAGTACCATATGGAAAAGAACTACACAAACAAACAGACCAAAAATAATATCCCCATGAAGAAGTAGCATCGTCCCATGACCCTGTAATAGGTCATCCTTGGGCAAACATTACTTTGGGCTATTCTATTTTTGAACCGGTGTTTTGGAACAGTCCATTTCTGTATAGAAAGAGACATGAAGTGAACTATGAAATATTTACTTGCAAAGCCTCTCTAGCTTTCAGCTTCTTGTTTTGCAGAGTAATGCGGGATTAAGTGACCCATATTTGTGAAAGGATGTACAGATCGGCACACTGGAAGATCAGATGACTATCCAAAGCAACACAGTACACTGGTAGTGAGCTCACAATCGTAGCAATCCCTACACTGTTACCTTCGCCAGAAGGTAATTTCTTTCTTACCGTTCGTGTCTGCGTTCCACGTGCACGTTTGTGTGTATGAGACGATAACTTATGAATGCCTTGATTTAGTTGAACAACATATCACCTAAGTCATTGTCATGAAACTTGATTTCTGGCTAGGTCCATTTGTGGAGGTAGGTTTGTATCCTACGTACTCTTGTTTTATTAGCACATGTTTATTTTCAAATACCATTGTCAGACTTTTGATAACGCGTTGCACAAAACTGAGCGTGTCTGACATGTCAAATATCCTCCAGACGCATTACCGGGAAAAGTTGATGAAAAACAACAATCCGAACTTTCCCTCCGGCGGTCAGCATTACGACTCTCAGCTGCATATGCATGTTGGTGGGTGTTAGTTATGCCAGTTTCCCAAGACTTATTGTTGGGGGTCACGTTCTATCCGTTACTAATTGATGATTCGTTTTATCAAATACATTGTATTGATTTGTATGTATCAAACCACTCCATGTTCTGACTCATGTCTCTCGTCTTAATTTGAGGATCATGAGGAGCATATCTGTCGCCTCTCACACTGAATGTTCATTGTACGTACGTGGCAGGAGTAACAAAACAGCATGTGCATAGCAGCGGTTAGAAGTTCTTCAGTCCCGTCTTAGGCCCTGGTTCTGGCCTTATCTTTCAAAACAAAAACAAAAACAACAACAACAACAAGTAAAGTGGGAGAGTATGAGGCATTTCTACTTCACAGACTTCTTCAGCGGGCTAAGGTTTTCGTTGGAGCGGACAAAACCCCCAGTCCCGACAAAAACAACCTGGCCTATGTTGAAAATCACCAATCAGCGCCTACCCAAAATAAACGCCGCAGAAATTCCCAGAGACACCTTACGTCAAGCATACATGCACGAGTTGGAACTTGTGGGTATGGTAGTTTTTTAAAAAAAAGTAGATTCCAGCTCTCTAATTAACTAATAGATTAGGCGTAAGTGTGAGATGACCGCAGCGTAAGCGAATCTTTTCCTACTCATGTGCTGTCCTTTGTGCTGAAAAGCCTTCGACCCCCACACAAATGCTATCAAACGATACCTGTTATTTGTTTCGTTTTCCCCCTCCATCCTGTTTACATTACAGCCTAGATGAATTGACTAACTCCTCACAACAATGCTAGGATCAGCGCGGGCGGTCAGTTTCTATAGAACTAATATCATCATGGTAGTTAGATTTCCGGAAAACGTTCCCCCCACTCAATTCTTCAGTCCAAACTGAGTAATCAATGACTGGGCTTGGTGGATTAGTTCATTCAAATGTTGATACTAGATTAAACGAAAGGCTCGTGTTTACAATAATATTGCAAAAACACAGCTGTTGTTGATAAATACAGGCACCTCCTCGGCACATAGTAATTGAATTGTTCCCTCGCTAATTAATCCGCCTTCAAAATCTTCCTCAAAGCTCCCCTTACACATTTAGAAGGAGATGGAATTAGCAGGCTTTTAATAATGGCTGAGTTGTGCACCTTCTTGTGTCAGTATCTTAAAGTAAGTTTCTGAGTACATTATTCACGATGGTCGACGAAAGTTTACTTATAGCTGTATATTTTCCCTTGTAACGTGGACATCTATTTGCCATTTATTCATCATTACACATATCAGTGCAATGATAAAATCAGGTCAACATTTCCGAAGATGAGAGTCTGAACATAACGCCCACGCGTACCTAAGAATATTGGCTATCTGGCTATGGCTGGTACATAGGATTTGACGATAAGGATATTTTCTTTTAAATGAGGTCTAATCACTCATGTTTAGATAATTGGATTAGGTAAGTGATTTATACCATATCATCACAAATGGCTAGTTGCGGCAAAATGTGGGTACTTCGAATGCGCTTTATATTCGCAATGGAATAAAGCATAACATTATATGCATTGTATGTAGATATGTAATACGAAGTATTTCCGTACAGAATGGAAGACGCTATCAATTCACGGGGAGCTATTGTAAATAGTATGTATGTTTCTGTGCTGTTGAAGTTAATTTATATATTTCAAATATACCAGCCTCGTTCACCGTACGGTGACTAGAAGTGATCAATGGGCAGATGTAATCTTCAATCAAAATTCTATCTGTATGATTAATGAACTACAGCTACCGTTCATATTCATGGAGGCTTGAGGTCGCAGAAATCTTGTTTTGCCTGTTTTATGTCACCATTTGAATTCTATTCAAGGAAACGCAGCAAACCAGTCAAGAATGCAGTGCTTCTGCACCATACGTTTTCCTGCTATTTTTAGCTTCGGTGGTTTGGTGTTCTACCCCCAGGGATGGCGGTGGTCTGATAAAATTTCTGCGTACTTTCAGTTCAGCCATCGTTTCACCTCGCGAGGAGGCCAGGAAATTATCCAGACACCGCCGTGCGTGTGTGTGCGAGCAAGGAGCGATTGGCTCCCGGCTGCAGGTGCAAAAATAAGAGTCCGTAGGACACAAACCTTCGAGTGTTTGTCGTGTCAGTTGTGGCGTTTGATATCCTGTGTTAAATTCTTAAAACATGTTTCGATTTATGTTTTAGGTATTTTTTTATTTGAACAATAGGCAACAACCAATACAGTGGTCTAACCTCCGCTTGGAGAGTAGATAATTAGGTTCCAGACTGTGCAAGGTGACAACAACTGTTTTTGATCTTCAAGATGGAGGTAGAGTTCTATAATTTTACATGACAATAGTATACTGGAACGGTCTCAAAACCGCCCTGGGACCTAAAATGACTACCGATAGGCAAAACTACAACCAAACAAACAAACAAACAAACAAACCCATACAAAGGATATAGGAACTTAAGATATCGCTGTGAACAAAAAGACACCGACAACCGCAATTCCCCTGTCGGAGGTCAACCCCCAGAGGTAGTGACTACACGCTTGCGTCTTATGTGGAGTACTCACTAAACAGAGGTTGAAAGATCGAGAATAAATTCTTTCTGCCAACCGTTTCCTGACGTCTTTCGGGTGGTAGAAAGTAACGATCTCCATTTCAACCTCTGTTTGGATTGTATGTCAAGCACTAACGAAGCTTATTATACCAAATGTATGAAATGCTTTTAGTATTGCTGGTCATAATCCTTCGGACCTTATGCCTCGAAGATTACAGATCCTACGTATACGTTAGTAGATCTCTTGAAGTCTACACCTGGTTTAATGTAACAGTCAGGGCCTACCCCTCGGAGATTTGACCTTACACGCCGTCCATATAGATACATCTAGCCATATCTTTAGAAAACAACAACACCCGGGGTACTGCTGCTATTATCAATATTGCATTTACTAATTGCCATACACAGGCGTATGTCATGGGTAAATGCATACAACAGGCAGCTGAGTTCGGACACAAAAGAGAAAGGCCGACGAGGCATTCGTGTTATTTGCTTTTAAAACAATCAGTGTTGAAATAAGTCTTTTGCGGAATGTAACACAAAGAATATATGTGCGTGCTGATATGAACAATACCTTAGTCATCTCAGAAAACAATCCGTTTGACAGAAAACAGTACTAGTAAGTACATGTCGAAACTGATATGTAAGTCACTGTCCGTTGTAAGGGTTGTGCGTATGCTGTAAGACTAGAATTTCATATCCAATCAGCATATCGCCTGTTATTGAAAATATTGGTCTACATGCCTTTTGTAAATCACCTAAGGCAATACGTTATAACCCCGTCTGTATTATCCCTCCCTCATCCCTTTTATGTAAATATGCATGGCAAAAGAAAAAGAATTTGACGAAAGAAGTCATGATTTGTTTTGGCTAGCTGGATTTATATTTTCAAAGCTGCAACTAAACCTTAAGAATGGTGTTATATAAACGGAAAGGTATGTCTCCAACCTGTTACGTGTTTTCCATTTTTCAAGTCAGCAAAATTAGCATTCCTCAGACACGTGTTGAGAGCTAACCTAGTTGAAATCCTTTCCCTCTCTCTCCGTGTATAAGGCCCATATATAGGGCAGCGCCCATCTTGTTTTGTAGCTTTTAAACCATCAGTTTTGTAGCTCTTGGACCACACAGATGAGCACGTATTGCTGTAGGTGGCTATATTCGCCATACTATTCCCCATATGTGTTGTGTGAATGCTCACTTTTGAACAGATATATTTAACTTCTTAAAGTATTCAGTATGACGCAGCCAGTGTTTGAACCCATGACCCCTTGAACACAAAGTAAGCTCTTTTTCATAGTAAGCGGTATGTGTCATTCTTTAATTTCTTACGACGAAGCCAGGCTAAACCCAGCGACTTCCCCCGACCTGAACCTCTACCCCCGCAGGCTGTTGCGGCAGTCTTCCCCCACGTGTATGAGCAATCAATACGAATAACAGACACGACGCCAACCCTTTACTAACAGGTGTATAACCTACGCGTCTTCGTAAAATCCAGAAAATTTCCTTTCTCATGCACATTTATTTCGCCGCCAGTCTCGACAAAACTTCTTCAAATACATTTAACAACACCGGGACGGAAGCCGAACATTGCCGGGCAAAAGGGCCGGGCCAAGGGCCGGGCCAGACGAACTACATGTATATACATGAATTTTACTACCGGAAAACTAAAATTCAAGTCTTCCCCTATCATGTTTTCTGTACAATGAACAGACCACTATAGCTGGCAAATTTAAATCTTCAGAGACACCGACATGTCCCCTTTAACATGCATTTCAAAACTGCAGCCGTCGAGTTGTTATACAGATTCCTAACCTCTTATCGGATATAATCACTATCCTACCCTTCCCGTTATCAAATGATTCCTTGATTTGGAGTTCATTCGAACTAACCTTTGGCATCGCAGTCAAATGTATGGCTGCCACCGCAAGTCGATGGACGCGGGCGCGAACGGGTAGACGAAAACAAGCTAGCTAGTGCTTGTGATTCACCAAAATCTAATTATAGAGACACCTTTACAGCGTACACAAAAATATGTTTTGGGAAGGCACAACGGTGGTTGTTCCGCTCCAATTTATTCTTTATGGTAAGATTTTTTTAGATATATGCTCAAAGATCATGATTACGGTAGACCACAGAGTTTTGAAGTAATGCTTATCTTCGCCAAAACCATAAGTTGTTTTGGTGCCGTTTCTTCGTAGTTTTGTGTTATTTTACAGCATAAATCGAGAAGTGTGACTAGATCCGTGTAATATTTGGTGGGCAGGTTTTGTGGGTAGGTTTCGACAGAGCTAAGGAACTTCGATGATGGACTTCCTAGAGGCTTTTTTTTTATTTCTGCAGAATCTCCGGATATCGTATCTTTTCTAAGGCATTCCTGCTTTGATTGACTATGAATATGTTTTTTTTTTCAACAGATCGAGTATGATTTGAATTCCTTTCTTACCATGCAGGGAACTCAATTTCCTTCCACGTCAGATTATATGTACCCTCATGTCTCGTTTGAAGTAAAGCGGCGGCACCGGCAATACTGAATGACATGTGCAAATTCAGGGACGATTTTTGGTGGCGATAACTGGAGTTTTGCCTCCGCACAGGAAGGGGTGTTTTCTTGGCCCTTGTTTGTTTGGTGGTTGTTTGTTTGTTTGTTTGCTTGAAGGTTTGGTAGATCAGTTTATAGAATTTTGAACTTTGGGGATGTGTCACAACAGCGAACAATATCTCAATGAATCTATGCCAATTGACCAAGTAAGGCATTAAGTCCCTTTCCTTTTTTTACATTCTGTTTTCTTTAGCCAGGATAGCCATACTCAGTGTAACCACACTGCTTTACAGTGGGGCCCTGGATAATTCCTTACAATCGATATCGATACTTTCGGGGAAAATGGGAAGGCATCATGTTGAATTCGCCACAAAACATAGCTACCGATTATTCTTCATTCAGCTATCACTAGAGCTAGAGTCACGTTGAACACGGCACACACTGTCAGCAAATCCAATAAGCAATATCTCAGTACACCCGCCACGTACGCAGTAATCGCATTTTTGTTTTGATCATGGATGACTCAACAGGTTGACTCAATAATTCCAATTCATGGTCATATCCATGCCTTTTCAGGAGATTGACACATGTCAAACAGACTCTACTGAAGCAGTACTGATTGTAGACTATTAGATGTTGAACGCAGAGCGGCATTGTTGTTTTTTATTTTCAAATTGGAAGTACAAACTTTCACTTTACCGTTAGTTCATCGTATTGTAAAAATTGTCTGTAACTGAAGTCAACTTATATAACAACAAACCACCCGTTTCAAATGCTGTTCAAGATAACTTAGTGAGATTTGCAAAGGCCAGGATATTGTTGCTTCTGTTCGTCATTGCTTTGTAACCTTGACGCAGAATACAAATCATTCCCGAATCGAGTTAAGTGCTTGCTGGCCCCATCATTACGTTACCGTGCTTCAATAATCGAGTCTACGCCATGGCTGCTTCGCTTGCTTCTGTCAACAAAAGCGTGATGAAACGGCGCAAATGGTTTAGAAATGAATCCCATATCACTGGTCTTAGACTATCAGAATTCTTACGAAGAAGAACGCATTTTCCATGATCTCGTTAGCTTTTTGAAAAACGTATGTCATGTCAAAGCACACGTTATTAGAGATCTAAGAAACGACCTTGTCTCCTTCACTCCATTGTTCGCCACAAATGATATAGTTACACAGAAACATGCATGACTTGGTGGTGTGTATGCAGTGATTAGGCATACTTGGATGTGAGAACTGGCGTCCCTTGTTTTGTTTAGTAAGTGCAATTACCATACCACCTGTCTGTGATCCTAGGAGCGCTGAAATTAAGTCCTAGCAATCACAAGTCGGATTACGAGCCTTATACACCACGGCAACGTGGACCTACCGTAAGGTGTTGAGTCAGAAATGATATCCCGTCGTTTGTTCCAGCTATCGCTTGAAGTTTAAGTGAACAAACTGCCGTGAAAGGTTAGCAGGCTCCTGCAGTGAGATCGGAGCACGTCAGCACTTTACTTAAGCTTCAGCTTCTCGTTTGATCGTACATGGACACCATTTACAGCGACCTACTTCTAACGTAATGTTTTCCCGTAACAGAATCTGATTTCGCGTGCAGGAATAGAACTGGGCACGAGGTATTTGTTACCATAGAAATATATTAGAAGTCAGTAAGAGGATAAGATCCCATTGGACCGTGTGATATGTAACATAATGCTCCTGTCCTCGATTTTCTGTAAGCTGTGTTAACATGACTATTAATTAGGTATGGACAACACGGGGTTGTATCAATTCAAGCTGTAGCCAAAAAGACCAAAGACCTCTCCTCTTTCTTTCCAGTCAATAGTTCCATGTTTTCTTATGCAAACTATCGATACTGTTCAGCGACACGGCTCAATATTTTCAGATGTGTGCCTGCGTGTATGTGTTCGTCGTGTGTGTCACGATGTGGGCGGAGATGGGAGGTTATGATGTGTGTCACGGTGGTACCGTGTTATGTCACGCCTGTCATGAACACCGTTTGATGTAGGTTAGTCATGTTGGTAACATATTCAATTAACCGGTCATTCGTTTGCTAAAAAGTTCACTTCGAGGACTCTCAAAAACGCCCAACGCTGTGAGTCACACAGTGTATCATATGTGGGGCGCCGTTAGCCCAGTTACAGGAGAAATATTGTATTTAGTTCACCATTCATTCAGCCCAATGACATTGTACGTGTTATCAATTATCATTAATCGCTACAACCTTCCGAGCGATCGACGCCGTAGTCTGGACAGTGTACGAGATTATGGACGAGCGACTGCTGAAGTACGTTCATTACCCGGCTGATATTCGATTACGGAGGTTGTCGTCCGTCTTTTCTTGTGATGGCAGAGCGGCTCTGCTGAATTATTTACACAGGCTGGACAGAGATACCCACTCTGCCCTCATTCTGAACAGATGAGTAAACCGCTTGTTTGCTTTGGGAGAGGTTTAAGCGGGAAATAATGACGCTCTAAGTGGACACTATGCTGGTGGTTTCACCACGGTAAGCTTGCCCGCTGTGACATAAACTGGGGGAAGTCTGAAGAGGTGTGACGACCAATACAGGCGCTACTTCATTCAGACTTATACAGCTTTTATTCTCCATTCCTCGATATAATCTATACATTTCTTTCCAAAACTACACGGTCTTTTTTTCGACACTGCGTTTAAGTGATATGTTGCGACCGTACGTGATGCGTGCGACCTTCAACAACAAGAGAATCCGCTCTGAAAACATTTACAAATCGTTTAAGTCCTACAGTCAACTTAAGGCCATGCATTCAAGACGGGTCACCCGCTTGTTTCGAAGCACCTTGGATTACCACGCCTGGTGGCCTTTTGGAATTTCAAAGGGAACTTATATAAGTGCTAACCACGTCGCGTGCGATGTAGCAGTCTCTGCAGAAACTCATATCTACTGCACATATGCGACAAGCTATATAAACAAAGTAGAAAAACGTGAATAATGATGATAAAGATTTAACACATCACACACACACACATGATTGAGTACTCACAGCTCTTTGACTTTGTCGATGTCGTTGAGGTCGTCAGGACCGGGGATGGCTCGCAGGGTGTTCGGTCTCTCACACTCCACCTCGCCCTTAGCTTCCCGGCAGGTGCAGTCATCGGGGCACCGCAGCGCTCCTCCGGCAGTCAGCCAGCAGCAGCAGGCCAGGACCAGCAGGTGGAAGCTTCCGCTGCGGCTCGCCATCGCATCCCCCACACCGGTACCTGACGTGTTCGGAATCGTCTGATGTTTTGTATCCTAGAAGAAATTAGTACGAGGCCTTTGCAGAAAAACAACAACTGCGATTAAGAATAACAGGGGGCGTTGACAGGCCGAGGAACTGACTACAGATACTTTGGCGCTCGTGCTTCGGAAGCCGGGTTCCTGCTCCGCTTCTGTGGCAACATCGTTTTGTACCGCGCCGATGACGTCTCACTGGGCTGGTGTCAGGAGTAGCACCCAGACTTCTGATTGGTCGTCACTGATCGGCCCTGCTGCCACCTTCAGAAGGGAGGAAAAGGGAATAATAAAGACATCAAATCGCCGTGTGATGATAAGGAGAGTAGCCAATCAAATAGTCTTTTATCTCATATATCCAGAGAGAGAGAGAAAGAGAGAGAGAGAGCGTTCACTGAAGGACGAATACAATTCATATCTACATTATATACTTTCTCTTAAAGCCTTAAAACATGGTAAACAAGTTCCCATTTGCTAGAATGAAACAAAAAAATCATTTAGTTAACACGTACTGACACGTCATGATGAAGTAAAGTAAAGACATTGTAGTATTGAACGTAACAGCATGATGCTATCTGCTTTAGCTTCGCACTGTACGAAAACACTAGTACTTCACGTACGTGCATTACCGATGGCTGAAGTCATACTGTAACCCCCTCCCACTAGCCCAACAGACAGATACAGCGAACGTTGCGCCTGAACTTGTCTTTACCTTACGGACGCCTCTCCAGCATCAGACAGATTTGGCGAGATTTGAAGCCGAGTGGATTTGAAGCGCGACTCTTGCTATTTAATTACGCCGGCTGGCAGGGCCCGGGACGTACCACGTGATGGAACGTTATCTCTCCACAGGGGGAGGGTGCAACATGATAACATGGCGTCAGGGGAATTCTAATTCTATAGATGGGTAAACACCTAATTGCAGACTGTTGCAATATTCATGTCAGATGGTTTTGAGCGGGTGAATTATTAATAACGCTCGCAGGCCGAGTGCCATTTTGTCGCTTCTCGCTCGGTAACATCCGCTTTGTTGTGACCCCACGTTAACCAATCAGATTCACGCAGTAAAGGTGAGCCGTACAATACCCGGGGTTTGGTTGGAGAGGAGGGGATTATCACCTCGTCACCTGTGTAGTTATGTACGGACAGGTGGACTTGTCAACAGTCACCTCGGAAGACCTCTCGCCAGTCATAATTTGGCGCCGCCTTTTTCGGGAGCGTTATCAGATCAATCAAAGCACCACAGACGGCTTTAATTGTTGAAATTAATGAAGCCAATTTTTATCCACTTAGTGCTGTTCATTATCTTGTTTTCTTTACAGGATATCGCTTACAGAAAAGCAAACAAAAGAGTATGCGTGGAATAAAGAGAACTTTGTAGAAGAAAGTATTTAAACGTAATAATTTTCTTTGTTTTGTATTTAAGGTACCTATCGTACCTGGCCAAGCTAAATTAGGTAAACGAGTTATGAGATGTATCTGTATTTGTTTTTGTATAGCCAGTAGTATATTTGCCCTTTACAGTAAAGCACCAACACTGGCCAAGCAACGTCTAGCTACGGAGCCACCATTAGAATACGTCATGGTAATTATTCGTACATGTACTGTGTGCCAGACTAATAAAGGCATTTGTTCATACCACTGCTGCCTCGATATGGCTTATGATGGTGTTTTTCAACGTTACAACGCTAACCGGCAAACTGGAGCATGCGGGTCAAATCTATGGTATTTGAGGTTTGGAGTAAAGCACTGGCTATGTGACTCACAAACAATAAAACCGTAAGCTGTGAAAACTGGAGCCATATATAAAGCGAATTAAGTACAGTCATAGAAATCTAAGGTGCAAAAAATCCTGAAACTTTGTCTAAAAACATTATACTAAGTTTCGACAATATCCTTTATAACAGCATGCAATGAATTCGAAAACTTAATCGGAAAGACCATTTAGAAAAGAAAACTCCAGTCATCGAGATATGTGTTTGAAAGAAGTCCGTGGTGCCTTCTTATTCTCTAGCCTCACAACAAACTAATCTGAGCTGGGACCATACACAGGTTCACTCGCATTTGATTATTGTGTGCGTGTTCATTATATTCAGTTGACATACAAGAAACAGTCTTCCGTCTGGACATGTTTATAACGGTTTTTATAAGACCATTGGCAGGGTAAAGTTGTATTCATTAAAGCTTTTTGGAGACGAAGTGTCCATAAACGAAGAGGAATCAAAAGTTATTAGTCTTTTGATACATGTAAAGCGCGCCAAATCTCGTTCCTCTTCGACTTACAGAAAATTAGTAGACTCAGGGACGCTAGAGTAAAGTGGGTCATTGTCTCTCCATCACAACAGAGCACCTGTATTGTGTGGTTTAGATGATACAGGCAAGCTTACACACACGTATAGGCGTGGAATTGCCGGAAATCGACTCTACTAAAGCTACTTTAGTAGAATTCAAGTCGACTTGAATTATCTCCAGCGATGATTCAAGTCTGACGCAAGTAGTGTTCCAACATTCACATACCGGCGCCCGGCAGTGTAGTTTGCGGAAACAAAAAGTATGATATCAAATGCAATAAATTAGAACAGAGCTCACAAAATGTAAAAACTTAGTCATGGGCATAATTTGTGCAAAGGTATTGATAAGCATTTTCATTGCTCGTTTCCGCTAACAGCCCGGCCAGTCCTCGGTTGTGATGATATCATCATGAAGCGGTCCACTGTCGCACTGTTTCACAGATATCATGCTCATTATCGAGCTATTTTCCAGCTGCAGCTGCAGATCGTCGTTTTCCAGTCAGGACAGCGACCTTTTACATTTGCATAATGGTGTTCAACAGCTCGGACTTGTGATAAGTTATCTCACGTGGAAGCCGTCTGGACGCGTGTCATTTCTGTCTAATGGGATCAATTAGCGGTCTCAGTGGGATAAAGGAGCACAAGAACTGGCATTTGTTTTCATTAAAGAAAAGAAAAATGGGGAAAATTCACGAAGCCAATGATACAAGTTGTTTTGAAAGATTGGGATTTCCGTTTCTTCCTGACCGCACCGCGTCTCTTGATATATATGTAACGAAGCTTATACTATTACTTGTAGGACGAAGTTGATAGCAACTTTTTTTGTACGACAGATGTATACGTACTAGCCGGGAGACGGCTATCTTCATCAAAACACAATAGAATGAAAGCATGGCTCGGTGTATCATCTGACCGCACCAGTAAGCAAGTTGATTTGATTTAACTGCTCTTCTTCTATTTTCAATAACAGTAAATCGGTATTAATGTTATGAATATAACCATAAAAGTTACAACAAACGTAAAACTGGCGTCACAATGGGACAATCAAGACCCCAGAAAAACAATCTGCAAGTTTCAAATAAATGAATGAATAAATGAATTCGTCAAGGCCCCCTTTTATGAGAGTGAGTAAATCAGAAATATCTACCAGGCGCCACTCATGACCAGTGAACATCAGGCAAGAGTTAACAGCCAATAGAAGTGGTTCGGAGGTCGGTAGAGAGGGCTAAGACAAGGACAGGTGGCAGTATTGGATGGAACTTTTTTTCGTCAGTGGCTTTCTTTAAAAGTTATTTTCTTGTATAAGTCAACTTCTTGTAAAATCTATATTTCAGAGTAGAGATGCAAAATATCACGGAGACTAAAAATAGTTCTTTTTGTTGTCGTTGAGTTTCCCATTTAACATCTAGAACTGGTGTGGAATGAGCCAGGCTTGTCCGGTCCACATCACCGGGGGAAAAGACTAGAAACGTAGAGACAACTCTTTCCAACAGTAATCTAATGATTCTAACATTAGATTCGTCACCAAACAGAGAGCACACGAACAGAAAAGATATCAGTCATGTCCAATGGTACAGGATTGCTCGACGCATCTACTACATTTAATTTTGAGATGTATATATGATTACAGCATGCAATCAGTGAGTCAGCGGGGAGATAATGGGACCAATAGTTGAAGACTGTTGCATAGGTATTGGGAAATTTCTACTGTCTAGCTGGAGAGCGCAATCAATCAGGCAGACAGGGAAATGCTGATCACGGTTCAATGCTGAGATCAGTGCAGCTATTATGAGCGGTTTGGGGCCAGTAATTGGATGAGCTATGGCTTGGATTCGATTTGGAATTCCACACAGTGTAATCAAGGGAGCATTTGCACGTTTCATTTTGAGTCAGAACGGCTGCTCCAAGGTTCCAAGTAATCGCTTTGTCTTCCCTGAAAGGCCATGTTCAGCTTTAATTTTATCTCGTGTGTGTCTCTTAAGTTTAAGACCTGGGGAATTTATCTAGAACTTATTCTGGTAAATTGGTAATACCTGTGCGGTTATCGAATGTATCGTGCATTGTCACTTATGTATGTTTGAAGCAAGCACGTGCTTACTACCATGTTATTGTCCTGGAGTTGCATGTCAAGATCTGTCAATGGACAGAAGCTCAGGCGTTTGTTTAGTTTAATCGACAGATTTTTAAGTATTCATATGGTATCCCCTTCATTGATCGCTACCTTAGGGATAATTTCAGAAAGACGTACATGTCCGGAAAAGCTTGAACGAAGATTTGCTGAATTCGGTGTTGGTCGACGTCACATGAAATAACGCTCTATAATAAATTGCAATGTCGTTCGTGAAGCTACCAATAGTATTATTATTGCCATTGGTAGGCAACCATTTTACTCGAACAACTACCACCTCACGAAGTATTTACGTACTCTCCAAGCAGAGGTTGAGTCGCGTAGATATAGTAGTATATGCCTATACGTATCTTGTAAACGTAATTTTATGGTGCAAGGCATACTTGTAAAGTAGAATAATGGTCAACCTCGTCCAATTATCATACATTCCCTGCACAACCAAGAAGAGATTGAGAGTAAACAGCAATAATCTAATCAATCTTCGTTCGCTCATCATATCTCTGACTTACGCACATCTGTCGGTTTTAGAAACGCATGAATAAAAGAATAAGAATTTGATTTGTGGAAAAGTAGAGGGAATATATCTGTTAGGATTTTGACGCAACGGACGTCATGTTTTTTTTTAAATTGTGGAATATATCCAGAGAGAATACGAAACATGTATCGTACTTCAGTAGTTGGTTTGCTGCAGTACCGAAGTCGGCAATAACGACCATTATCCCGCCCACATACGTCCCACAGATAACACCTGTAATGGCCGATGACTGATTTTGTACTCAGTCAGGCGCCGGGTTTTAATGCACTCAGCGTGATTATTTGCTCTTTAATTTCCCGTTTCGCGGCAGGACATAATGGAATTGTAAGGCACAACTTAGCTGAAGCTCCGTGGTGTACCGGTGGCGTGATGATGGGCGTTAACATGTGCAAAACGTTAATCATATAAATGTCTTTGGTGTGATATCGGCCCGATCAAACCAACTCTAGCAGCGGACATCGTGGCCTCTCCCTAGCCTCCACCAACCTTCCTATACTATGGGGGTGCTGGGATCGTAGAATTCAGCAAAAGAAATCAGAAAATTGGCCAGGTCAGTTCGTGAACGCTTAGGTTATTACATATAAATGTTTCCGCGGTCAGCCAACTCTGCTGGTAGCAAAACTACCCTGGCAAATTCTTCTCACTATATACTAGCCATCGTAGTCAGTCTGGTAGAGACTAGCTACTCTCCAAGCAGAGACATCAAGAAAGAGTACAAAATAGAAAGCCCGATAAAAACGACTAAAAACAGCCGGAGCATAACCTCTGCTCGGAGAGTAGAGACTAGCCTCTCTCTACTGAAAGGCTTATCCTTAGCGCAGTGGATCAGCGTGTAGGTTTGGAAACTAGGCTATGGAGAAACGCAATGTAACAACTGACTAACAATCTGGTGCAACTGTGCACTCCTGTGTAAACGTAATACCGTGATGCAAATTGACACGCGCGTGGTATAGTTGGGTAATACAACGAGAATGTTTTTTTTTTTCAGAAGTGTCTTTATAACGGGCACATTATCGAAAGTAATGGAAGGGGAAATGTGCATTTGTTTACAGATTCGGTTTAAACACCCCTTCCCATTATTCCATTACATATCTCTCTAGTGAAACTAGAAACGCTAGAGAAACCTTTTCATGTCAACTACGCCATCATGCAGCTTATAGATGAACTACAGGACAGAAAAACGGGAGAACAGCTCCTTTTGCTTTAATGAACCATACACATTATACAAGTTACATTATCAGCCATTTCAAAGTTTAAAGTAAGTGCTGGTGATTTCCATCAACACCATGATTCTTCTTGGAAAAATAACTTGTTTGCTTAAAACAAAATAGAGAATATAAACTTACTGACAGCTTACATTTCACACAAACTAAGGTTGGCTAAAGCAAGGCAATACATACAATATACATACAACATATTACAATGTGTGATCACAATACAAGCTATGCTTGCCCCCATGTATACGTTCCTTTAAATGATAGACAAAATGCAGAAAAAATCACTGCAACTATCAATATCTATAAGGTAATAGGTTTTAAATTACATTTGGGTCTAGGCCAACAAATAAACTAAAATGGTTTTAGTCATTGCACACCAAGGTTTTGCAACACTGTTCCTTTGAAAAATGATTCAAATTACATAACGACCTATTAAAAACTAGAAAAGCAACACTTGCAAGCAAATTTCAGCCCCACTCCCTCCCCCTGCAAAAATGGACAGACCCATAACGTTACCAACGAAAGGAATGATTCCTGCAGTTACTGCAACCCCAACATCACCCCAATTTTTCTGAATTTGAATCCCCATGCAAGAATGGATAATTCCAAATACACTGAAAGGAAGGCAATGAGAAAGATGGGAGAATAATATCAGAGAATGGGAAGTCATCAACACTAAGTAACACTAACAGAACCGCCAGAACCGTTCCTTGCATGATAGTTTTGTCTAATCTCAATATAATACCACTTCAGTTTTCATTTCTTTACTATGGTTAGGTCTTCAAATGGACAAACGTTTTGCTTGACTCTATAGCAAACTTCAGTATCTGAGATGCAGTCTTTGTTTGGTGATCCCTAGAATCGTCCAGAAGCATTTAATCTATTTGGTCTGTTTCTCTTCTCAAGTTTTGCTGTCAGTGGCGTAGGACTCATAAGCGTACAGCAATGCTCCTGGAGCATCTCAAACAACTTACACCTGCTGACATGGGAAGCAGTAGTGCTCTGCAGTCGATATTTGCAACATTGTCTTTGTCAATCGAATGAAGCTGCTCTTGAAATCTATATCATAGATTATCATTGTAACTGACATGAATATTATAAGTAGACTACAGTAGGGTCTACACAGCATTACATGCTTGAACTATAAATATAACTTAGGAAGGCCTTCAATAATAATTTTGTACAATTCTACACATACATGCTAGATTTATTCACCATTAGCTGATAAGAAATATATCATAATCTAAAATTATCGTACCTTTCATATTTCACCAAAATCTTTATGCTATAAGTTTGCAAGGCAATTCTGAAAGGGTACACCGATATATGACAAGATAAGCTGCCTTCAAAGATAACCACAAAGCATATCATACTGGAAATTCAAGTCATCTATGATTTTTCTTTGTTACATATAAACTTGAGAGTACCCCCACCTCTGAACAATGTTCAGTTACTGTCTATTCAGGTGTCTTTACTCTTTTGACTTATTTCATCCTAATATTGATAACATCACTGTTTTCTTGCTGCTACTGCCTATGTGTCACCTTCATCTAGTTGTTAGTTTCATTTCAAACAAAAATTTATCTATTCATTTATCTTATTTCTGTCATTTTTACCCAGGGTTTCCCAGCTTGGTGTGATTCTTTCCTGTCCTGTCCTGAAATGTGTACTTATTTCTTCATCAGTAGCGCTGGCTCAAGATAATAGTTTTCTTCCATCTACATGTACGATGTTTTTAAGTAGGCTGATAGCATAAAGGCAATACATATAAGGAAAACTCTTGTAAGAAATGGGTGAGCCAAGTCCAACGTTATAGCAGATAATTCTAGTGAGGTCAAGGTCACAGGACAGCTCAGGTCAAGGTCACAGCAGCTCCAGCTGTCCTGTCACCTGATCTACTGTTTCCACTTTACCCATGATGCCAAGCACTGTCTTGGAACCTGCGGGTATCTGTGGAACAGAACCAAAGAAGATGAACCACATGATTACAACTACCGCCATTGCATGAATAGCTTCATCAGATAAATACATGATCATATACTATGTATTGGCAACAAAACCAGTCTGCCATGTTTGAGTAACTTTTTAGCTACTAATACCGTCCTCTAGGACTAATGACCTCTCAATGCAGCTGGAATGCTGTCTCAAACCTGACTGGACCACTCCTTGATGCTTCATGTCAGAGCAGCATGTTCAAAAAGTCTACAACTGTCATGAAAGTTTGACTTCATTACTGGTATTACATCTTGCATCTCGTGCAGCCCACCAGATATTTATGTAGAGTCAGTAAGCCTATAGACTTCCAACCTAAAATGCTGGTCCATAGTTGTGGGATTTGCAATCCTTTCCAGTAGCGTCCAGTAGCATTCAAAATCCAAACATTCAGGTCCAGTGGCAGGCTCATTGACCACCGGACTACATATGCTGTGCTATAAATGAAGCAGAAGGTGAAGAGGCAAAATCATATAAGTCTTAATATAAATATAAATACACATATAAAGCTTTTACCTGTGTTCTTCCAGCATCTTGAATAATACAGTTGGGGAGGTTCAGAGCTGTCGCTTTTGATGCCAACTCTTCCAACTGTGCAACATTGTCACCCTTCAGAACTATCTTCATCTCACTAAAACAAACAACACGGGACAGAAAACAATATACAGTTGAAACAGACATCAAAAAGACATAAAAATATTTCAAGCTAAATTGCCAACTTATACATGCAGAGAACATTACATTTGTTCTTTGTAAATTGTATGGTCCTTTAGTACTTCTACCAATGGTGCCTTGTATTTCTCAAATTCAAAATGCAACGAGAACTGTGAAAACGCCTACTGTCAAACCTGTCTATGGCGGCCACAAAAGGGGCTGGAGAAATGTGGCTACTATAGACAAGTGGTTACTATAGAGAAAATGCTGATCAACTGACCACGAGTAATAAGTTACACATGATTCTAGTACCCACTAATCTTCCTCACCAAGTAACATTGTCTCGATCATCTCAAAATTCAACTAGCCCTGCCAAAGTCAAATCTACTGAAAATGATTGATATTGCCAAGTTGGTAAAGTCGCCGATAATGACTTGCACTCTAACATTCAAGGCACATATACCTTCTGCTACTGCCAAAACGACCCTGTGGGAAACTCCAGATCCTCACAAACTACGATTTCAAACTCAGTGCAGACACAAAATTAGTAGCAGTGCTCCTACCCATCGTGACTGCTCCCATACTGCATCAGCATGGCAGTGTGCCTGCTCCGTTGTACCGTCCGGTACAGTTCCAGACAGGCGTGCGCCACCTGAGCGGCAACTTTCCCCACCCCCATCTCCAGCTCACTGTTGACAACAAACACCATCTTGTAGGTGTTGGTGTGAGTACCTGTAGCCTGCAGGAGGGGAGGGGGGCATCCAGACAGTAAATATCATCATATCATGTAATTGAAGTACCAAGGTCAGCCACCAGGAGGCCCAAAGTCAACCTTAACCTTCATGTCCACTACACCTACCTACATTGCAACATCATTGCAATCTATCCATATATATATATAGTTATTATATACATATAGCTTACGATGACAAATATTACCAGGAACACAGACACACATATACACACATACAATGTACACCTATGCATGATGCCTCCTGATGCATGTTATGCAACCAAATCCCTTATAAAACATCAACAGTGCTTCCTGTATGGCGGTAGGAAAAACTCGGGACTCCAGCACCAACTCATACAACCTTTCTGGGATGATTCTGATGACCGTGACCCTGAGGCACCCAGCAGTTGCAATTGCAGAAGTGCAGAATAAGATGCACACCACCTCACAAACATGCACAGTGAGCAGAACATCTCTGTTTTCAAGGAGGTAGCAACCATTTGTAAATATTCTGTCTTTACTTACCTCATAGGGAGGTGGCTCTTCTCCTTCTAAGCTCTGGCCAGGGTCAAACAACCAGCCAAGCGCAATTTCTGCTGAGGAGTTGCCTGTGTAGAACAGTGCCTGAAAAACAAACGGAGGGGGCCTGTCATCATGGAGATTTGACACATCCTGGAACTATAGTAGAACTAGAAGTTCTTGATTATTTTTCAACACGTCTTTCCAATCAAATTTCTGAGAAGAAAGTGGCTGATTTGTAGGTGGGGATGGGGGTTAATGCCTCTTGCCCCTACATCAGTTTACCTTGATTGTGCTTTGTCTTGCATTGTGTTGCTGCAGCTGTTTTAACTGTGAACTCCTGGAACCCTAGGCCTGTCAGTGCCTTCTTTCTGCTTTCATTGCAAAACTATTTTGGAATTCCACTTACAACACTACATATCCAAGCAGATGTTAGGATGGTAAAGTTAACTCTTAAATCAAATGCTTTATGAGATCGCAAGGATGGCGTTTTTCAGATGCACCACCATTATATTCCACCAGTCAGAAAACAGTGTAGTCATAAAAGATACAATTTGTCCTCACAACATCTACTTGGAGATGAGACAGACTTACATTTTCTGCATCCTTCTGATCTATCCCCATGGCAGTGAGCTGCTTCATGACCTCTGGGTTGGGGGTCCACTCCTGCTGCTCTCCACTGGCCTCGGACGGGGGAGGGGTCGGGTTGGAGCTACTCATGATGGGATGCCTGCTACTGGATGGGACAGTATATATCAGATGTTTGTTTGTTTGTTGGGCTTGGACATTTGGTAGATGGCCTTGCGGCATCACACACCTGGTCTAACTGACTAGTAACAGTTTACCATACAAACTGCAGCCAGGCTGCCTCCCCCCCCACACACACACACAGACAGACATCATACATGCATGTGCGCATGTGCACGCGCACACACACACACACGGTCCCACCGACATACACACACACACACAAAGAAACACACACACACATGTACATATTAGCTAATTTGATCTTTTCATAAAGTCAGTTGACCATTATTCATTGCCTGTAAAAATGGGGTATGATCTAGGGATAACTGTTATAACCACTGTTGACTGTACCAGAATAGATGCTGATTTTGTTTGCAATGAGGATGTCATACCAATATGATTTATCATCTTACCTCATCCTCAACATCCAAATTTTTTTCAAGAATGTCAATCAATCAAGGAAGATAATCAAATCAAAACATGCTTATTGATTATATCGTTTCATACTTCATGTAACGTTACACACATTTTGATCTCAACAATATTACCTGATGATAATTGTACTAACATAATTAATTCATTTGAACAAACTTTGCCACAAACATCTGCTGCCTGGCTTAGTTGATGAAATAAATCTAAATGAGCTCAAAACACTCCTCCTTGTAGTTGACGCTTTACTAGCGAATGGAAATTATATTTATGACGAAAGATGGAAATGATCCACAAGCTGCGTTCCCCACTTCCCCTGGTCTACATTATAATTTGTCCGTATAACGTCACGTATAAAGTTAAATTTGCAGATGTAACGTTAACGTTATCTCAAACGTCAAATCTATGTAATGCTATTAGTGTAGCAAATGATACAGTGTCTAAATCCAGCCTTACACAGTGGCAGGAAAACACGAGTTCACAAATTTACAGCTACTCGCCCCCCTCCCACCACGGCACCAGACCTCCAGTGATCGTGAAAGACCCGATCTCCCAGGGGCAACCTGACCAAACCTGGAAGGCTGGCACGTTACAATCATGGCAGAAATCGAGTACGGGGAAGTTAAAGCACAAACCTGCTGGAGGATGACCTGTCTCTTGACACAGAAATGTTTCTTCGAGTTTGCTAGCTACGCCCATGCATCAACTAGTGCCAAACCAAGTCGCCATCTTGTTTCGACAGTACGTCATGAATTATACCCTTATTTGGTCCTCCCATGTTCATCTAGCATCGGTGGTTCAGTGGTAGAATTCTCGCCTGCCACGCGGGAGGCCCGGGTTCGATTCCCGGCCGATGCATGTGTCTTTTTTGCCCTTCATTTATTTTACAGTGCTATGATTCATCGCTACTTTGCCAAATTGTTCGACACGTAGGCCGAGGAAAAAATGGTAGGAATTCTTTTATTTTCCTTTTCTTTCTCATTTTAAATTTGGTGGAAGTGGTCCAAGTTCGTCCAACAAATATCATATTACATAAAAATATTATCATATCAAATGCAGTTCAGAAAAAATCGAGGATGCAAGATTTTCTCGCCCTCATACCTTCGCCAAATGATTTTGACATTTACGACTTATGTATGTGATTGTTATTCAGAATTTATGCGATTCTCAAATTGTGCAATTAGCTGGCGCCTACTGTAATTGATTATGTAAATAAGGTCCTCAATGGTATGAATCATATAAGCTGATCATCTTTCACATCCAAATAACATTTGTCCAAAGTATGAAAATGTTGCAAATTATCTTAACAAAGAAGGCTATTCTAATATTTTTGTTCAATTCTAAAAATTAAGTCATGAATAGCATAATTTATATTTAATGATGTAACGTTAAACCTTCACCGAACTTCCAAGGTATGAAATTCCTGTCATTTACCCCTATGTACTTATAGTACTTTTTCTTCACCATGCAAATTAGGTATCATTTGCATACTTTTGTTCTACATTGTTCCTCCCTCCCTTTCTCAGTAACTTATATATGTTACATGCCTATTTGGCGTACCCAACCAATAACCCTAGCCAAACTACTGACCCGCACCCCTGACCCTAATCCTGATATTGAGATGAGGTAACACATGAAGTACAGACTCGACAATGCCATTTACATATTCAATTTTGTATTTATTTTCACAGTTGGAAAGATCCTTTCATTCAAAAAGGAGTAAACTATAGTTCTTCGATGCGAAATAATTGACACATGTATATCCATCGTCTTGTGTTTATTTCTTTTAACCCGTAGAACAAACAGGAGAAGGATGACTTAATACTTTATTGGGGTAGATACAGGATATGCTTAAAACACCAAAGGTATATAAAATAACGGGCGATTTAAGGAGGTGTCACTTATGCGTATATCAACTCCGTACGAGTTAAGTATTGACATTGCCTTAGGTAAAATTTGCAGCCAAGGAAGTCGTTTTTATCTTGACCCACTGTTGTGCAGCTCGGTTATCGAACAAATAAAGCGATTCTTCGGACGCAAAGTTTACCTAAGCCAAAAAAAATGTCAGTACGGAACGCATAAGGACTTGCTTTTGATCCTTGCTTATTACGTATTTGAACCAGAGAATCTTAGAACTAGACTTAGGTAAAACCGGAATGACATACTAGTAACAGAATTCCTTTACGTTACAAACATGGCCTACTTTGAATTCTGCGACAGGCCAGCAAATAACGGCCTTTGTTGGAGTTGGAGGTTAGAAATTAGAAATTGATATATCAATTTACCCTTTAAAATTTGATTTATCCATTCTGTCTATCTTTGCGTTTTTCATCCGTATTGGCACTGAGATGCGAATATTCATCAACATAGATCATTAATATTAACATAAATCCATGTTGAGAATCACAGACATGTAAAGACGAAGTCTGTGCTACTTTGTCTTTTAACGCAATTGAGAAGTTATTGCGTGCACGGATTATTTGGCTGTCATTTGCTCAGTAATTATCCCTATCGTTATGGAACCGTATCCAGAACGCCTGTGCCAATCCGTACTGCTATCCTTATGCGATACATATAGCCGTATCGGGTACTAGTACTCATGTATTAGCTTTCTATCAAAACCAGACTAGTAATTTGCATTGTTTGATTATGGTGTAAGTCGAGAAGCTGACGTCATGATGTGTCCCCTGCCCCACGGTGAAGACCAGCATTGACGTCACGGCGTGAAGGCGTCCACGGGAACGACGTCCTTAGATGCAGGTGGGTTGATGCCAATTTTTATCAACATGATTCTATATCATAGAAGTTAAATTTCACTCTACTTTTGACTAGAATTAACGTTATATAAAAATAATGTAGAGCACAGTTAACACACCGTGTCCAAACTGGTCCTCCTATTTACACACTATCACTGTGTTGAAGAAACGTTTTGCAAGTACGCTACATCACCCTACCCACAGTACTGTACTGACTGACTGAAGTGCTACGATAGTCAGAAGTCGTAGGAAAATCCACAGGTCTCCCTGTGGCTGACGTCAGTACACGATGTTCAGAATGGCCGTAGGAACAACCCGCAGGTACCGCCGACGCAAACAATGATGAACGTCCACAGAAAGATTCGGTCGATAACCATGGCAACATATTTCCAGTCCTTTTCAATCTGTAAAAGAAAAGAAGACAAAGCAATGTATACGTATCAATATACCATGCAGACGATGTACTTCATAGCTTAGACGTATTATAAGGTTCTTCTGCTCCAACTGCAAGACGATATGGAAAAATGTTATGTCCTTATACCCCTGTCACATTTGGCGAAAATCGATCGGACGACGATTCTGCGGCGATCGCCCGAGCCTCGCTTATAATAATAACTTCATTGCACAACAATTGTACAGGGTACAAATTATGGCTTATATGTGACAGGGACGGTTATCAGGTGAAAAATACGCGCTACCCTCTGTAGATCTTGAATATGGACGATCTTCCATCGATACGCCTGAAGATCGTGGATAATGTGACAGGGGTGTAAAGACCGTGAAAGATTCGGTAGGGGAGTCTGAGCAGATATTGAAAGTGGGTTAGTGTAATAGACGGAAAGCATCAGGAACCGCTTGCTGGAACTTGGTCCTCTTGTCGAGTACAGTAGCGTGCCCCATTTACGTCCTCGAATAAAAATTGTGTGCCCCGCTGTTTTCGATTCACTCTGTTTACCTCAACGATACTGAATTTCAATTCTCAAATGACAAACCAATGCACACAGTGTCTAAGCATACAGAAGTAGAGTCTGGTTTACACACGCAATTTTGAGTCGACTTGGAGTACACTCCGACTCAATCTGTTAACACACGGGGCTGCGTGGTGACTTGGAACCAATCTCCCGGTGGGTCCGAACACTCCTTATGCCAGTTGAAACTCCTTATGCCACCGTTAGATCTGCCTGGAGATAAACTTGGAATGCCCAGCTGCGCCGACGGTGTGAAGACCGATACCAAAAATTTATGACAAATTATGGCATAAAGAGTAAGAAACAAATTTTCATATTTGCGCCAAGTGCTTTCACTAACTTTCATATAATCCTCGGCCTGATCATTACAGAACACACCGGAAATCGACTCAGTGTATTTACACACATTCAAGAAAATGCGACTTGCCCAACAAAAAGACTGATTTGAGCATGGTGTCGAAGTTTCTCTAGTCGAGTCCGGGAGAAGGGTACCATACATTTTTGTTCCGTTGAGTCGGACTTCGGCGAAGTGTACACCAAGTCGACTCCGAATACGCGTGTACAAACCTAGACAAGAAGGCTTACATTTTGATTCCGTTCCCTGTCTCTCAGGTGTTTTGCGATGTAGATAACTCCGTCTGCTGCCTCCTTCACCTCGGGGAGAATGGGATCGTCCAGATAGCGCTGGCGGGAAATGGCCAGGGTGCCCTTCCTCTGGGCAAGCGCGGCCTCCAGGTCCATGCTCTTCGGCCGAGGTTTCAAACCGGCGATCCCGGGGGGAACCTTGTGCAGGCACGGTCTGACCTCGCGCAGCTCCTGCTCTCTGATCTCCTGCTGTATGATCTCTCGGAAGATGTCCAGGGGATCAAAGGCCGATACTTGGACCTCGTGTCTCTCCATCCACAGCAGTTTGGGCAAGGTCTGAATGAAGATTTTCCTGACCCAGACAGGCATGTTGTGAGTGTTAGGTGACCTGTGGTGAATGTTGAGCACGAAGACCGTCAAGGTGATGGACAAAGTCACAAAAATCATGGTGAAGAGCAGATACTCCCCGATCAGCGGCACCACCAGAGAGGTTGATGGGATGATGTCATTGATGACCAGCAGGAACACGGTAAGAGACAGCAGCACGGAGATGCAGAGCGTCATCTTCTCCCCGCAGTCGGAAGGTAGGTAGAAGACGAGGACCGTGAGGAAGGAGATGAGAAGGCACGGGATGATGAGGTTGATGGTGTAGAAGAGCGGCAGGCGGCGGATGATGAGATGGTAGGTGATATCGATGTATTTCTCCGGACAGCACTCGTACTTCACAACGTTCCTTGCTCCGGGCGCGTCCTCCAGCACCCACTCCCCGTTACTCCACTCCTCTCTCTCCATCTGGTGCTCCAAGCTCTGGTTCGCGCCGTCATACGTCATCGCACCGAACTTCATGTCGATCTGCGCTCCGTCGTACGTCCAGGACCCAAACTTCATACTACAGTTCTGCTTGTCGAACGGGAAGTAGCGCACGTCGATGGCGCATGCGCTCTTGTAGATGGCGGGAGGGACCCATAACACCATGCCGTCGAACTGGACCTCTGCCTTGGTCTGTTGTTTCACCTGGAACTGGCCGTCAGCACTGCAAGACAGGGGGATCAACAAGCATGTTTAATAACCGTTTCGTTACAGCTGACAAATGACAAACCAAAATCATCATGTTTCTAAAACAATAGTTCGACTAGAGAGCATAATGACGCCGTAGTCATCCAAGTACCGTATCAGGACCATAAAGTTGATTTGAAATGTAGTTCGGTGTTAGTGTTATATGTAGTTAGCTTTCAATAATCACTACGTATTTGTTATGAATTGGTCATTATCATTTCTCTAAATGGTGTTTGTTGCATGTAAGTTAATTAGCTTCCGTTTCAGCCCCGGACATTTTTCCTGGGTTTTAACGGCAGTCGAGATCAGATTCTGGTCGCGTGGGAATTCTTTTAGAATATCAACAGTTACGAACGATAAAGATCTGTCCTGCCATTGCCGACAATCAAACTGTGTTTTTTCACTGTATAGTCTTCACTGATCAGCCATTCCTGCTGCGACATCACTGTAGGAACGGACGGTTTCTTGGATTGTTAGTGATTACCAGGTAAGGTAGCTTAGCGAAACGCTATTAGACCTTACATACGAGGTATTGATTATGTAGCATTGGGGGATTGAATAACAGAGGCGACAACAGGAAGTGTTGGCTCTAAACTTCACAAGAAGTAAGGGATCTTGTTTCACAGTTGATGAAACACTGTTAGTCCATCCGACTCAACAGCGCATCCTGCACATTAATCATTCTATCTGCACATAGATTCTCTTTGTTCGAATCGACTTGGCTTGTCTCATACAATCCCTTGGCAGGCATTACATGACAGTGAATTGTTATCTCCACAACCACCTGGTCTTTATATTGTAGTACGTCTTTTAAACGGAACGGAACGATTTGACTTCAACAGGCAGGTTATCTTTCACGAGGACAGCAAGTCTTTTGTTTCCTGTTTTATCGGATTTACATGGAGATTAATGATCAACGCCGGTAAACGCCAATCGACCGTGCAGAAGACAATTGGAGCATAGTTTACACAAGGCAAGGTCATCTTATATTGACCTCTCCGATATATAATGAGTACCGAGACGTAGAACTTAGAATCGGCTTTCCAGTTGTGCCTTTACAGTGTGTAAATACTGCTTTCACGGGCACCAAGTACCACGCTCTGCGTTAGACACAGTTAGAGTACGGGGATTTGCCATGGATGCACTTGGCTCGAGCCATGACATCTTTTCTACTTAGAACGTGAATGACTGAGTCGGTAAAGTATCGACAATCTTTACCTTGTGTGGCTGGATCAGAGCAACATCGTTCGATTTTCGATAAAAAGTGAACGCAATTAAGAAGCGCCATTAATACTGCAGCATGGCTTCTGACCAGGTGAACAGAACGGGAATACGGCAGCTCGATGGTATCATGGCCGCACATTCTCTACCCACAAGGCGGTGCAAAATGAGATTTATGGTGATCAATAACCCCGTCGGTTCTGTGGTCTCGTTCATTACCGCAGTCAGAGAGCATTGATCACTACTGGCCACAAGCAATATCCAGTTTAGATTACTAACAAGCAAAGATCATAACTAGATTAGCTCCAATATACAACTGAGTCTTTTTGCCTATATCAATATGGCAAACACCGAGTAATGACGGACGCGGTAGGGGCTATCAGATGATGGTTTGTTGAAATCGCGTTCTTATTGATGCTGGCTTACGTTGCTTACGTGTAGCTCTGACCGGGATCGCCAGAGGGCACTGTAAGGGTACGCTGCCAGAAGTTACATACAAATTACATACCAAATAGCAAGGAAGATTTAAACCTAGAAGAAATAAAAAGCTAGTTTTAGAAAATTGACTAGCCTGTTACAGACAAAGTGTCGTCACCTTTTATTTACGCATGTTTTGCCACCATGTCCCATAATAATGCTAGAACTAGTAGGTGTAGCTGAACGGTTGTAAAAACAACTGTGATATATGTTGTAACAAGCTTCGGGGCATCTCTTTTTTTTTAGTGAAACAATTTTTTCTGCAAACATTTCAATATCAATGGTATCATACTTTGGACTCATGAAGTATACCATGCTAAATACCTTAGTAGTAACCTTAAGTATTCGTTTCCAGGTGAGATAACAAGTATAGGTATAATAAAAAATCTGCTGGTTCATGTCTTCAAGTAGTATATTCTATATTTTAATCATTACATATCCGTAGCAAGTAGGTACATAATATGATATATACATGTATTTATTGCAATACACATCGATAAAGTAAACGTTACAATGCCTTACTAGCAATTCGTACGTCTTGAGAAAAATTAGTGTATCTAAAATATATCCTGCATGGTTAGTCATATCTATTGCTCTTGAAGAAAATTCGCATAAATTGCAAATAGCCGCATGACTATCTTTAACATTCCTTTATGGTGTCCATTAATCCCCTGACTTCGGTCCACATGATCACAGAACACGAACGTTATTGTGCGACAATTGTAACAGATACATACTAGTAATACAATGTATGGCAATCTGCATATATATGGGAGTTGAACTATGTACTATAGCTAGAATCTAAGAACATTTAGTCTCATTTAGGGAAACGCTGTGTAACCACGTGTGCGGAGACACGTGGGGAATTTACCCGTATTAACACTAGTATTGTCTATTGGGCTGCTGTGTTTCCCACCACGATACTTTTGGACAAGTTTCAACATGCTTCTGAAAATCCTGAAATGATGGGAGGTGAAAGTCAGATGGTGGCGTGGGTGCTAAGAGGTTCGAGCAATTGAAGGGGAGGCATCAGGACTCGCAACATGTCCCTCAGAGGCGTTCTGAACAACCTGCAGATTCTCAGCAGACACGTAGTGCTGCATCTCCACATCCACATCCACAGTAATGTACGTCCGGTCATCAGCAACGCAACCTGGCAAGGGAGAAGGGAGTTGCTTATGAAGAAAGGCGGTTGGGAGTAAAGGGGATTAGTTGGTTTAGTTAGTTGAAACCTTCAGTGACATGTCAGGCACATTTTTCTGTTTAGTAGTAGATACGAATCATGAAGGTGCTCCACGAATACTCTACGACTGCCCCTACATGCCTGGATAACGACGAAATGTCAATTGTCCTTATTGTACCATCGCGGTTACGACATGATGTTGGACTGAAGGCTGGTACATCTTATGTTAGAGCATAATGTAAACCTGTATTTTCGTATCTGTATCTACATCTGTATTTATCCAGCAAACACATCCATGTCACTGTGGACACCATGCAGAGGTAAGGGATTTGCTACTGTAAAAGTTGCTTCTGGATCAGTGCCAAGAACTCCTTCGGGTTCAAAGCAGTGCCATTAGCAACAGTTTACGAAAGTGCCACGCCGCTACAGTGTCGGCAGTTCAAAGCCTACAGGGCCGCCCGGGTCTCTTTGATGATGGATCGGCTGGATTGCCATGCCTGACCCTCCACTTGACCCTTACAAGGAGCCCGGTGGAGGAGCTGATGATGAATTGAAGATGAATCTGATGGAACGCCTGGAAGCGTATCATCTCAATCTGGTCTTTTAAGACATGCAGGGTCTTACAGGTCATTTGGGAAGCGAATTCATGCTAATCATCTGTCATCTGTTGGACATCCCGGATCGAGGGGCGCACAACCAGAGTTAATGATTAGCGCGTCAGTGAACAGCTAGGGCAGGGCCATTATGTACGTTGAACTTAGCTTACCAACTTCTCAACTTTCATACTTACGAAGCCAGGTCATAGTCCCCGTTATTCTCATATTTCATATTCTTTATCAAGACATTGTTGCAAAGGGAAAAAGAATGAAGTCGTGGTTTGGTGCTTAATTGTTTGGCGTTGACTTTTCCTCGATTGTTTTCGAAAATGTCTATTTGACATCGTGACTCCGTTTTCCGTGTTATGTTCAATATGTCACACGCTTACGAGTACAGTGAAGCAAATGAATGCAGTATTTAGTTACAGAACTCACTAACGTGACAAAGCATTCTGAGAGGTACTTACACGTTCCTCCTAGCCTCCTGCAAGTCAGCGGTGTACTCGTTCCTCTGTCCGCCAGAATCCGGTCCAAATTCCGGTTCACCGATTTTTAGGTCCGCTTTTGTCGGATCGGTCCAACAAGCAATTGTAGCGGGTTGTACCGGTGCATTGTACCAGTACCCATCCCTACGTACTACTGACAGTTTCGGAAGTTACTCATCAATGCAAAGTTATCTTGTCTCTGGTTGAAATAAATTCATACGAGAAATATACAAGATGACGACTTTTCCCTGCGGAAGAGGGCAGAGCAGAGCGGCAGAGAAAGCAAATGTTGTGTACCTAAGACAACTATGTTAAAGGGGACGGTGAAGCTCATCTGTTAGAACAATGGGAGGCTTAATGACCATGTCATATGTGATGTCTAGGTAGATGTCTGGGCAGTATTCCGATGTTTCGCCGGAGACTACAAAATACCCCACGTGCCGCTGTCTAAACAGACATACGGTTCAAATGAATTCACTCTCCATCTGTAGGTCTATCTATTTTGAGAGAGAGGAGGGGGGTAGTAACAGCCCGTCAAACCGCAGCGTCGCCTCGGCAAACAGCAAAATGTTGTAAACTGGCCGAAACAGGAAAACTGTACAGAACAGGAATCATGCAGAAGAACTAACACGTGCACATTTTGGAACTGGACGGTAGCAACATATTTATATGGTGACGAAATGGCCAATCGTATTACCTTGTATGCATCACTCCACTGACAAGTACAGTCAGACGGCATGTATGCACGTTGATATATCAGTAAGAGTTTTTATGATTGTTGCAGGGTATATGTTAACAGACTTTGAATGTAAGAAATGTGATTAAAACTCGACATAACCTTGCCTGGTGTTCTATTCGACAGTAACGTGGATCCGGTTAACAACAAGAGGTAACGGCTGTACGTGAGTTACATATATGTTACATTGTGGTACTTTAGTAATCCTAGATACGCAGAGCACAATTATAGAGCTGTACCGGCTGAATCTCTCTCATCTCTCAGTCTGACTGACTCAATATTAACGACAAAATAAACCTCCAGCACGGCACATCTACGGGTCAAATCTGCCTAAGCCATTCAATGGAGCGGTCAAACATCCCATCTTTATGGTGATACGGAGAACGCGCCGGGCTCAGTCTGACAACACATCTAACATAACAATTCCCACCTAAGTGTGTCTGCCACATCCATTTGTGTGATTACCTCCAGGCGTCAACACCATGCAGGATGTCAAAATACGCACCACCAACGTCTAAACTCTTTGTGGTTAGTAATCTAAATTCTGACGAGTTATGAATTTCCGCATCTCCCAATTCTCTAATGGGTGCTAAAAAGCCCTCCGCGTAGATATTATTCGAGAAAACTGCATTACGCCTGATGTGAGCTTCACGAGATTTGTCAACTTCAAGTACTACCTGCCAAAATATCCTTATCGTATATAGCTCTGCTGGCTAAATATGTACATATCTTACTTCTCGGCTGGACTACAGAAAGACCAGAAGTAACCGATGTGTGCCACTAACGAATATTGGTCTTGCTCTTTCCATTTGTTAAGCTTAAGCTCCCTAATGTCTGACTGGACCTTGTATTGCAACGGTTGGCATTTCGCAAGGTTGGATCGATGCAAAAACTGGTAGTAAATGTAGGTGCACAGCCTAAGTCATACTTTCCCGGGTAAGCTATGGTTAGCTGAGGCATTAAATACCACAAAAGGTCGTCATTACGGCACCAGCATTTATCAATAAACTAAGACGTAATTGAAAAGAACAAGCGAAATTACTATACTGTGGAGTTACAAGTGAAATGCAACAACTACAGTAAACTAGAATTGTCCTTACATTTAACGTTATAGTTTTGTACGTTTATAGTCATTGTATCCGTTAACGTTACAGTTGTTGTGTAATCATGTTCGATTTTAATTACTTATTGGAAGTTTCCATACATTGCGTCCATTACAGTTGTTATTCGGTTTTGAGTGTTTCGGATGACTCAATATTACCTATCAAGATTTTAATCAGAACTTACTTGTTGTATAGAACGATGTCCGGTAGCCAGAGATCGGTGGAAGGGACCCGGAGAACTGTCACCCCGTCATAGTCTTCAGGGTTCCACTGCAGCTTGTGATCGTTCCACTCCTGGTCAAACCACAGAAAAGTTAGACACTAGGCACATGATATGTGTGTACGTGAGATTTCATGTTGCAATGACTTACTTAATTTCATAATGTTTCTCTAGTGGGCGATTGGAACCACGGCACCCTAGTAAAGTATCAATTTAAGTGTGTCATTAAATTAAGATGGATTTGATGTGATATTACGACATTATCTTTACGAGGTTGCAGTGAGCTACAAGGTTCATTCGACCATGATCATTCATGTATCGAAGTTGATTCAACCCCCAAACCAAAAGATGCAGAAAAGGGTTCCATCTAGATACAGGTAGTGACAACGATTTTATAAAAGCTTTTCGACTCAAAGACCCTAGTCTTTGTCTCGGGCAAGGCCTGCTTATTTCTGCTGATCTGGTGAAGTGGCCACGATCATTCCAGTAGAAAAGGGTTCCATCTAAATATAGGTAGTAACAACGACTTAATAAAAGCAGTTCCACTCAGTTTTTGTCCCGGGCAAGGTCTGCTTATTTCTGCTGATCTTTTACTTCCTTTGTTCTGGTGAAGTGGCCACTCCATCACCTCCTACAGTTTTAGGTCACCAGCCTCATTGTAAGGCCTGGAAAAGGCTCATATAATGAGCGCCAGTGACTGGGCGAGGAGAGAGCATCCATCATATCAATAGGCAGTAAGTAGTGCGTGGGAACCACAGTCATGCATGGCAAGCTGCGTCACGTGGGAGGCCAGGCGCCAGAATGGCTCTACTCCCGAATATGCAATCACACAAAACATGTTTTTATTTCATCAGCCGTCCCTTTTGTGTGAATATTTTTCTCTCCTCCTCTCTCTTTCCCTGTGTACCTGTGTGTGTATCGCACAATAACCGTAGATAACAATATGTGCTGTACTGTGTGGCTGCCGGTGTGTTTGGATGATGAACCTCATCATAACCATACCACATTCAACATATCACAGGTTACTGTTTCACAATATTAATGTACTCGGGACCAGCTAGAATGGACTCCAGACATTTGAACTGACCTGCCTGAGCCAGACGTTTGTCGTCATGATCTGGTTCTTCTCGTCCTGAAAGGAAAAATACACATTCGTTAGCAATCATATGTAACCGTAAATTATGATTCATATACGATGTCATGAATAAAAAGAAAATGTAAGTATCAGTAACAATACATCTAGCTCGTGTAGTTTATGTTTACATATTCATATTCAGCTGATTTCATTACCTTAAGAATATTGATACTTGTTATGATATACATCTGCATCAATTTAGCTCTTTGTATTTTAGGCGCCACTTTTATTGGTGTCATGTCGAATGAATAGCTATAGAGTTATCTAGGTCGCCTGACGAGTGGAAACAAAGCAGCAACAAAGGAGCAATATGACAGCAGCCATGAGTTTCCAGGCTATTTGAGTTACTGTTTCCTTCAATGAGCAGATCGACTTCTACTGCCACATTGCCTACCCCTGTCGCGATGATGGTACGCTATACGGAATACAGACGTGCTGCACGAACGTTCTTAAAACCTGTTAGCGCTATCACCTGTAACAGACGCCGCTTCAAGGTGTTCTTAAGTGGTTTGGGGCGATCATCAGATAGCATTTTACTTGTTGATAGCACTGTCAGCAAGTATAATTGCAGCATGCAGAGTTTTGATGCAATGCAGCATTTGCTGACATAGCTATTGCCAGGTACAGAACTCCCCACCGGGACATTTAGATGTTCCCTTTCACAGGCAATGACGTACAGAGATAGAGGGGGTGTACTCCAGGACGTTCAGCCTCGTCCCTCAGACTAAATCAGAATATGACTGATATAACAAATGGGGCGTTATTGTTACGTCATTTACGTGTTTCAATACCTGTATGTGGTACTATATGATTACCAGGTGTACCGTTACCTGTTCGACAGAAGTGACCTATCTTTCATGGGTTGAAATGAAATTGCCATTATGTCTTCTATTAAGGGTAAATTCTCACTCATTTTGTGGATTAACGCTTTGAAGATGTACAATTCACGAGCTTCCAAAATTTGCCCGAAACCATAGTTATATTTTTACCTTGCGAATTCATTGGACAGCCCTGCACCAGGACCGAGGTGCATGAATCATCAGACTCTCTACAAAACCTTTGAACCGGGTCGTGAGTGGAATGAAAATAATATCCATCGTGTGAGGTTGTTTTTAACGAATGATTCCTTCCTCGTGTGGGAAATCTGTGCATCTATAGAGGATCATAGAGAATACAATTTTCGTCTATAGCTTCGTCTATAGGGAATGCCTGTTTTATTCACAGAGAATACATGTCCCCTGTAACAGATTTAAACGCCTATTTTTAAAGAAACGCGTGATATTCAGATGGATTTCAGTTATCGCCATTCACTTCCAATGTACCGGTAGGTTAGCTCCGATAGCGAACAGCTAGTTGGGCAACCTTGGCTGTTTGTTCAGCCGAACAAATAAACAAATAGATAAACAAATAATTAACTAAATGAATTACTAGACGTACAGTCTTAGTTCCAGGCGTTTTCATGTTCACATTTGAACCTCGCCTTACTCTTCCTGGCATTTTTCGTCAATAGTTGAGATTGCAATAAGGTAAGAGTTTTGTGTCAGGGTTGATTTTCTTCGATTTGAACCACCACAGCGGTAACGACTGATGCACGTTTGTCAGTAAAGGTGGTATCTCACTGCACTTGGGATACCGGTGTGGCACTGAGGGGTTCGTTCACTGTGGCACTGTCGTGTTATTTTCGCCAAGTATCTATAACTTAGATATTACGTAATACGTAAAAGTATGACTTAGAAGTATGACTGAGTAATCTTTTGAAGCCGTAGTGCCGCACCGGGACCCCAAGTGCAGTGAGATACCACCTTAATCCAGCCTTTTGAAAATGGGACCGTCTTGATGAACAGGGTCGCGGCGTGTTCGGGCAGGATTAGGATAAAAGATGACGTGTAATCCCGGATCGATCCGAGACCATCCCTGGCACAATCTGGATTTACTGGGAAAGTAGAGTACCGCATCTGTGGTGTCACCAGGTCAGCATGCAGAAGGGAACGCAGCAGCTGTCTTATCATCCTATATGTATGTTACCTTATGGCGTTATACCCGGTCTTATAATTCAACGCTAATGCAATGATCCGTTACCTAGTGTTAAAGAAGCTTTCTCTCTATATTCCTAAGACTACTGCAAAACCTGATCAAGAAAAACGCAAGGCATTAGACCAATCCAGGAACACAGAGTCCTTTGATGCTCTATGTATACTTCGAGAATGTGTAAAAAAAGTGTAAAGTGTAAAGATCAACAAAGCTTTCCTCTGAATATTCAGGCAGTTCGATAGCAATACGTAGACCTGACCTACGTAGACCTAAATCCATTAGTGATGGTGAAAAATCCCCCAAGCTACGAGCATATAAAGTTAAATGTATAAATGTCAATCCCTAGACATATATTAAACATTCAAACTTACATCTTCATCGCATCACGTTGCACACTCAGATAACATCATTGAAGCGTTTACCATCTGGGATCCCACAACTGGATAATTTCTACTTGTCACGTAAATGTAGGTATTTGGGATATGCACAGAGCGTGCATGTACCTGTATACTAGTACTCACCACATATGTAGAGAAATGCACCTGTGTATGGAGGATACACACACAGGTATCCAGTATACACTGGAATACTCACCAAATATGTATGCGGGAATACTCACCACATATGCATGGAGGACACTGTGTACATATGTACACAGTGGGATACTCACACATGTTATATATACCCTGTGGTACTCACCACACATTTATGCAGTAATACTCACCACACATGTATGCATTAATACTCACCACACATTTAGGCAGTAATACTCACCACACATGTATGCAGTAATACTCACCACACATATATGGAGGACACTCACATACATATGTACACAGTGGGATACTCACACATGATTTTTACCCTGTGATACCACATATGTATGCAGTAATACTCACCACACAGGTATGCAGTAATACTCACCACACATGTATGCAGTAATACTCACCACATATGTATGCAGTAATACTCACCACACAGGCATGCAGTAATACTCACCACACAGGTATGCAGTAATACTCACCACACATGTATGCAGTAATACTCACCACACATGTATGCAGTAATACTCACCACACAGGCATGCAGTAATACTCACCACACATGTATGCAGTAATACTCACCACACATGTATGCAGTAATACTCACCACACATGTATGCAGTAATACTCACCACACAGGCATGCAGTAATACTCACCACACATGTATGCAGTAATACTCACCACACATGTATGCAGTAATACTCACCACACATGTATGCAGTAATACTCACCACACATGTATGCAGTAATACTCACCACACAGGCATGCAGCAATACTCACCACACATGTATGCAGTAATACTCACCACACATGTATGCAGTAATACTCACCACACAGGCATGCAGTAATACTCACCACACATGTATGCAGTAATACTCACCACACATGTATGCAGTAATACTCACTACACATGTATACAGTAATACTCACCACACAGGCATGCAGTAATACTCACCACGTCTATCAGCTGGGATATGGACACGCCAAACGTGACAGTGACGTTGTCACTGACGTTCATCACCGGCCGGATCCACTTGTTGTAGTTCCGGAAAAGGTCCCGGAACAGCTTCTCCTCCGCTTTGGACGTATCTGCACCTGAGGAGGCAGGGTGAATGTCACGAACACGGGCAGTAAGGACCTGAATGTAATTGTAAAGCTCCTGCATGTCCTTCTGAGTGGAACAAAAGATTAAATACATGGTTACTTCAGTGTGAACTCGGTATATAAAGGCTACAATTTGTTACGATTTCTGACGAGGGTTCCAACAATAATCAACAATGTAAGTTCGGTGTTGTTGTTTATGTGATTGGTTATCTGTATATACGTATTTGGTAAGTTAAACTATCCTATACGGAGGTTACATATAAAGTTATCCATTATCTGTGCAAAGTTATCTATAACTGAAGTTTTTAGTTCGGCAAGTACGCGTAGTCGTCAGCTTGAGTCATAGCTCATCGGAGCGGTTAAGGACTGCGGTGGAGTGTCTACCAACGGATGAGTTTGCACCCGAAATTGTGGTTGTAATCCCATCGCTATAACTACATAACAGTTGATGGTCAGGTCTACTGTGGATTTCCTCCGGTGTCATCACGCTCCACCGGGCACAATTTGCCGTACAATAGGCGGGAATTGGAACGGTGCGCCTGTGCGAGAACACGTTTGACGGGTCGGACCGGTGCAAATCAATAGTCATTTCGGCCGCGCCAATTGGCTTCGGCAGGAAATGAGGAAAATGTCCCACTTTTGGACGCTCTTTGTTCGCTCCTCGTCTCGTTCAAATGTAAGTCGGATCCAATGGTCGCGTTCAGACAAGCTTTATTTTACACCTGTCAAACATAGATATCACCTGCGTATATAGATGAGGAAATCACGCTGCTGATATAGTCTTTCCTTTGTTATGTTTGCAGTGTGCAATTTATATTTGAAGCCATGTTAGAATGACGGAGATGAGTGAGAAAAATAAGTTAGAGCAATTCATTCCGTTGTAGTCACTTGATTCTTATCAGTTTCCTGTCGTTTGCATAAGTGATTTTACCCCTACCTATAAAACCGTTTAATGATCGGGAGGTAACTCCTAAGAAATTACAATAATTGATTCATTACTCAACCATTGTATGAGAAACAAAGTAAGTAAGGATGGTGTCGTGCATCTTAAAATCATCTCAAAATTTAGAAAACTAAACCCTATCTACGCTATTATGGGTTACGCTATATATACATGCGCACACTTGGCAGGAATTTGTAATGTCAAGGTACAAGATAAAAATACTATAGAGATAGAGATTTGCAGATAGATATACAGATAGATGGAGATAGATAGATAATCTTTGATAAGATCATGTGTCATGACAATTAACGTGCGGTTGTGGTTATGTGATCTCTTGAAATGTGAATTTAACGTTTCAATCTTCGATTTCAATCTGTGTCCTTTCAGTTGAAGCTAATGCTGTTTTGTGTTTACCATTTCCATTTTACTTATGCTTTTTTGCAAGATATGATTAGCAAGGCATGGCGAAAAAAATCTAAATGAATAAGAAAATGTGACGAGAACATCCAGCAGCTTTGGATATGAATATTGATACGTTTGAGTTGTTTATGTACCAAATGATTATTTTTGACAAATGTGTATATCATATTCCATTAAAACGTAATTGATAATTCATGGCCTGTAAAACCGATGCCACAGGTCCCTGCGGAACCCACAGACGATCAGAACAATCTTACCTCCATATGGTACACGGAATAATCGTTTCCTTGTTTCTGTCTCTATTGATGAGGAGGAACGGGACCACTGCCTGTGTTCAATGGCCGGTGTCAGGTATCTGTAGGACCTGTAAGGCATCTCGGTTCCTCACAGAATACTCATCTACTTTTCTTGTTAATCTAGCCCAGATGTTTCTGATGGCAGCAGGATCATAATTTCATTAGATTATAAACGAGGCCATCAAAGTGAGATGAGCAGGGATCATGAATAAATAAGTGAGCAGATCAGCTCCTGTGGAGCGTCTGACTATGACAATTGTTCGTCTTTTCACTCCTGTGTGGAATTATGGACTCAGTTGCCTTTTAATTTTCTAGAAAGGACAATACATCAATTAAAAATCCCCGACCGGGATTGCCATGATGCACTTTCCACCACAATATCAAGTACCATCGATCGGTTGTCATCAGTGTGGGCTCCCTGGCGTTGTAATCTGGTAATACCCGGTCTAACGCACGTCCTGAGGGGTGGGGTGTGTGGTGCATTTGTTGCTTACTGCGTTGGAAGGACAACAATCGCTCTTACATAACCAGATCAAGAGTTTTGGCTTAGACTGAAATGTAGCCTACACATTAGGTTGTACCATAATAGCAATACTGTTCCTACATTAGATTTATGTAAGAAGACTATCTGAGCCTGTATGAGGTAGATCGTGTGAACCAGTATGGAGGACATTGTGTGAGACGGAGGATTGTGTGAAGAGATTGTGTGAGACGGAGAATGTGTGAGGGGATTGTGTGAGACGGGGATTGAGTGATGAGATTGTGTGAGACAGGTGATTGTGGTGAGATTGTGTGAGACGGAGGATTGTGTGAGGAAATTGTTGAGACGGGGATTGTGTGAGGAGATTGTGTGAGACGGGGATTGTGTGAGGAGATTGTGTGAGACGGATGATTGTGTGAGGAGATTGTGTGAGACGGAGAATTGTGTGGTGAGATTGTGTGAGACGGAGGATTGTGTGGTGAGATTGTGTGAGACAGAGGATCGTGTGAGGAGGTTGTGTGAGACGGAGGATTGTGTGAGACGTACGGGGGATGTGTGAGACGGAGGATTGTGTGAGACGGGGGATATGTGAGGATATTGTGTGAGTGAGTCGGTATAGATGAGATTGTGTGAGACGGTATGGAGAAGATTGTGTGAGCCGGTATGGAGGAGATTTTGTGAGCCGGTATGAACGAGATTGTATACTGTATACTGGGAAGACAACATTACACCAAACAATGTCTTAAGTGTGGCGCCACACCGCCATTCTTCAGCTTAAGTTCTCGTAAGGTAGCAAACGTTGTCTACAATACAGAATCGATCTGCCGCCACGATCGATGGAACTAACTAAACCAAGATCCCCGGGACAGGGAAGGTCTTCTAGATGTCGATCAGTGATGCCCAAACTGTCCAAACTGCTCGTAAAGCGGTAATCCTCTACGGCAAAATCACCAACATAAGAAAGCCCTCTACAGCCTGACCAATGGCGCAATGGGTTACACCGCTGTCATCGGGGTAGGAACTACTTTTTAGAGGCATCTATATGAAAATACCTATCATAACAGCATAATTGGTGTCATCTGTGTCCACACTGGCCGACTTTTCCAACAAAATAACAATAAAACAAATAGGCCCTTTAACCATAGGTTCACCAGTTTATACATTGCCGTCTATAGGGAATCAACATTTCGAGAATCAACTTGTCCTGCATTACACAATCATGGATAGAAATGATGGTTTCTGTAGCTGAAGCGGTAGAGATGACGGTTTATGCAGCTGAAGCAGTAGAGATGGTTGGTTCTGCAACTAAAGCGGTAGGGATGCTGGGTTCTGCAGCTGAAGCAGCGGTAGAGATAGCGGATTCTATAGCTGAAGCGGCAGAGATGATAAGATCTGCAGCTTGAGCGGTATACCGGTGGAGATGATGTGTCCTACAGCGGAAGCGGTAGAGATGACGGGTTCTGCGGCTGAAGCAGCGGTAGAGATGGCGGATTCTACAGCTGAAGCGGCAGATATGATAAGATCTGCAGCTTGAGCGGTATAACGGTGGAGATGATGTGTCCTACAGCGGAAGCAGTAGAGATGACGGGTTCTGCAGATGAAGTGGTAGAGATGATGGCAGGGTTCTGCAGCTAAAGCGGTAGAGATGACGGGTTCTACAGCTGAAATGATGGCAATGTTAGATGCGGCCGGAAGAAATCTCCTCGGTCATCAGCGAGCAGCCGTGCGCGATTGACCATTCTTAAGTCTAATTAAGTTAACACAGAGCTCCGTAGGTGCTTTCAATTAATTCTCATTTGTTTTAACGCGTTATAAAATGTTGGCGCTTGACCGAGAAAGTCTATCCATCCATTTTATTGTATAGTGTGTTACTATCTAACATCGCCCAAAGGAAGATTAAGTTGGTATTGAATCCGAAATACCTTCGTCCAGATGTCCAGAGACTACTGATTAATGGCCGGAGTAATGAATGGCCTTCCCGGAGATACCACGGCCACACAGCTGGCCGCACGTCGTTAAACATGGAGATAAAAGGGGATCCACTTTACATACATGTTTTGTGCTTCTTGTACGGTTGGAGTTAGGCGGTGATCCTATCGTGGCAGATGTCCAAATGTTAACTTCGCTTTCAGGAACAACTTCATTGGATCCCAAGAAAATGGATCCGGATGTTAGGAGAGTTTTCCGCTGCTATTATTGTTATTCATGTCTACTGTACATAGGTTATACTTCTTTCTCTCATCATTTCTAATGGCAAATGTCATGTTTGAACTATTGTGACTCAAACTATATGGCCAATGACATCGTCTAGGCCAAAAATTGTCCCTAAAGCGCCATTTAGTGCTCGTAACGGACGTTAACCTAACCATGCAACTGTTCATTGAAGTATCTATCAATTGTCGTCATTAATGTTTAATTAGAAATGTGTATGTATAACAGAGAGAGAGAGAGAGAGAGACAGAAAGAGACAGGTAGAGAGAGTGGATCGGTGTGAGAGAGAAAAATACAACATAGAAGAGTAGGTGAATCCGTCAAAGTCTTTTACAAATTGGATATTGAAAGGTGAAGTATATCCTTCCCATTACTTTTTTGACAATTAGTGAGGAAGGCAGCGTTCAGCTATGGTGGACAGGAACGAGTACGGACGAATGTGTTTGTACATGTGCAAATGCGCAAAGTTAGACTCAGCAGCATATATTGTAAAGCAACCTGCAGTACCAGCACAATGCAAGCAGACAGAAGACAGTCCGTGCCTACAATGCATACACTAGACAGTCAGTGTCCACAGTACCAGTACACCACATACACAAGACAGTCCGTACCTACAGTACCAGTGCTCTACATACACTAGACAGCTGTCCGTACCTACAGTACCAGTACACTACATACACGATAGTCCGTACCTACAGTACATACACGAGAAGTTCGCGCCAGAGCAGTACCAGCACGATGTATGCTCGAGACTGTCCTTGCTATACAACAACACTGTTGGGTGGACGACAGAGGGGTTGTTTTTATCTTGAGACGTGAAAAAAGTTTGTCTGTGTGGTATAGATAACTTGCGGAGACTATGGAAACACCATCTCCATTGCACAAGTCTTAATGACCAGTATCATATTTCCTGTGCAGCACTTGTATGCCGCATGACCCGTCATGTCTATAGCCATATTTGCTTCTTTAATAATTGCACAATTGCACAAAGTTATCGCCTGGTGTCCTGTGATACACTAAGCAGCAGAATGAAGGCCAAGACGACTGAATGGCGAACCTCCTCTATGCCTTACCCCATCGGTGAACCTGTCCGATAACAAATATCCGCGCGACTTTGGCATTGAAATACGGGCGCAGAAATAGACATCAGACGTTGGGTTGCTTTTACTAGCAATTGAAGTGCCATTGCCGGGCCCATATTTCAGATTGCTGACGGCACTTTGGGTAATACGTGTTGTGCCGCGGCTAATCTATGGACGTGGTGCGCCAGGTGCGAGCCCCGATATCGAGATGTGCTGTTCATCAGACAGCGGGGAACCGTACAGCATCATTTCTGCTCGGGATGGATGGAAGTAGGGATTAATAATCTTATAGTTTAAGGCATGTGTGTAGCGCGATTATCCTGTAGAATGTTTCCTATCTGAGCGGCAGGTAGGAGAGGTTAAGATCGAGCAGGGTACGAGCTAGCCGGGAGATCGAGCTTCATTCCCGGTAGCCCCAGTGGAGCTGACATCGCCTGCACCCCGTGAGGGGGCCAGATGTTGGAAAGTCCCCGTCATATCCTTTTCAATTACCCCGCCATACACACGAATCTCTCATCTTCTGCCGATCCACCTGGTACCTGAATGGTCACCTGTACCTTGATTCAATTACGAAGCATGTAATTGTAAAACTATGCCCCTTCCCAACAGCATCTACAATCAACTACTGAAATGTGTATCATCTATTAATCTCACCATCTATTAAAAGTAGATTTTTTTAGAAAGATTCAGTGCCCATTCATGTGACCTGCTGAATAAAGAAGCTGGTAAGCACACGTACCTTGAAGCCCGTACCACAGGTGGAGCAGCAGCAGGTACGTGCACATCAGACTCGGGGCTTTCCTCACGGCCATGGTGGAACGACCCGTCAGTTATCACGTCTCTACAGACCGCGGGGTTTCCACGGAGTACAGTTCCGGATTTAGCAGGCTCCTGCTGCCGCCAGTTCTCTCCAACACCCGCCCTGGAGTGGAGCTTATAGCCCGCCCCAGTGTACCGAGTGCCAGGTCATCAATATGACTTGCTTCTGAACACGCCACCCCTTTTCTCCTGGAGTGGTACGATCCAGCCGTCACCTTCACGTCACAGGCTGGTAGGAATCCGCCACACGGTGTTGATCTTCTGGCTGAACCAATTAGGGGACGGCCGGTCGCACAACACCACGCGTCAGGAGGAAGTCAGGAGTCCCGATAATACTGCCTTCCCTTGAGTTCCTATCAAATATTGGATTTGCTCCACCTGATCTAGCCCCGCCGTTCATTATGTGGGGTTCGCCATTAAAGTAATGATGATCTTATACCAATGGGCAGTTTGCCCATCCATGCTGAACCAGATCAAGAATCGCCAGCGCCCATGCACCCTGCCCACAGCGGGCAGTCTTATCCACTCATCAGCGTTAGAGTTAAGTTGCTGAAGATGTGGCTACACTTCAATAGTAGATGGAGGACAGTGATTGAGAGACTGATCCACTTCAGCAACCAAAACATCGTAGAAGAAAATTGTCCCACAAATTGGTCCTCTGTACAGCCCAATAAACGACCCAGTGTACCGCCCAGAAATGGCCCAGTTTTCTACACCATCTCATCCGAGCCCAGACGAACTGTTTTCCTCGCCAAATGTGCCAATTTCCCGAGCTCACATCGGACGTAGAGCTGGCCCATATGGCCGGCTGCTCTTCAGGGCCGCCCACTTTAATAACATCATGGCGCGGTTCATTACGCGCTGGGAATTAAAGCTGTCGAGAGTCGAGCTTCGTTCCTGACATCAGCTTTAATACATGAAGTACATGAAAAAGATTAGGAAGGAACAAAAATATAAGACGTAAGGCCGGGTGTGTTGAGCATCGGTGACACCGCTACCATGAAACACACGTTTTAGACATAACAGACAATAAAACGTATCTTACTTGTATTTGATTTTTGCCTTCGGATTCGATCGGGACAATTTGAATTTGAAGCTACATCCTACTGTTAGATTAACTATATAGTCTTTGGATCGACAGAAACTAGTTTGTCAACGAGCTTAATTACCAAGTGATCTTAACCATTGACGTAGTTCAGTGGTTATATGTTGGCCAGGAATGCGAAATATTGGAAACGCTGGTGAGAGAAATATGTGCTACCATATTGATAGAATTTCTGCAAATGAATCAGCGAGGGCACGCGTGATCCACACGCCGATGTTAATGCTATTTTCCTTGGTTGCAGTCTCAAAGGGAAACCCCCAGGTCAAAAGCTACCTCATAATGAAGTCTGAACTGCACCGTGAACACTCCACAGATCTACGGCCGGGTAATAAAAAGATGCCACGTACATCAACACAAAGGGTAATACGTAATATCTGTATCCATCTTTATCATCGTGGTAACAATACTAGCTTATGATCCAAGCAGTGGATGACTCTTTTATTGCGTTGCTGCATGGAAATGGAGCCTAACCAGCGGGAGCACTAGATCTAACTGCACTTTTTCACACTGTTTGTCCAGAGGGAACATTTGCTGCAGTTGATTTCTTCCTCGCAGTTTCTCCATCGGGAGCTTCTATTACCGAGGATGAGGAGTATCGATCTTTCCACTGGTACCTGTCCCTAACAGTGTAATGAGAGATGGATAGGGGGAGATAGACACCGTAAAACGACAAATGTTCGCGAGGATTTAATTTCGCGGTAGGAGGAACGGGGGTGTTCGCTGGATTCATTTTCGCCGTTGTTATTTTCATAAAGGGTTACAGAAAACAGAATTATCTGACGTGCCTTAATGTTTGCGGTGAAAAGGTCACGAACATGAAACTCCAACGAATATTTCTCCTCTTACGGTAGATAGACACAAACATTCGTGCACACATGAACACACGCATAGACACACACATATACAGACACACACACACACTGACTCACTCTCTCACACACACACTGGGAGAGAGTTATTCTAGTCACCCAATATATTTCTGCTTCCCCTTCTCATATCTATAATTTATTGTGATACGAGAGACATGGGTATGAAAGGTTAAAAGGGTGAAGGCCAGGTCCATTGATTGTCTCGTGTCTGTCCCCTGCTGATGGACAACGTGAGTTATAAGGGGAAGTCCGAAATTCCTCAGGGCTCCGCGTCCACCATCGTTGAAGTTTTTTGGGTTGTAGATTATCTAGTGTTATAACGTTACACGAAATTGTCCCTCTTTAGCCCTATTCAGACCGGGCTTCAATCTGGGACAGGGGGCTTTTGAGGCCCGCCCTGGCCTGTAGGATCAATTGCAACTTATCATATAATCACCAAATTTTCAGACAATGATGTAGACGTAAAATATGATAACTACAAGAAATTTTATTGAAACGTAATGTGACGTAATTATGACGTCATTAATGTGATTGTATTGGCTGAAACCATAAAAAAGGGTATTGTCAGACAACTTCAAGGTATGCTATAAATGTATTAGCAAGTGTAGATAAAATCATGATGTCTGCTACGACTTTTGATGTGAAAATAAACGTCAATGACTCAAAGTGACGCCATAAAATGACGTCATAAATGTTTAAAAACTTACGAATTTTGAGGGATAGTAAGCTAGTAATATATCAATACCGAATCTGGTACAATGACCCACCTTCCTGAATTTCGGCCGACGACGTCATTGAATTAGAATAATTTATGCATATCAAATTATGAAAAATAAACTAACTTACATACACATTTTATTCATCTTACAAAATGGCAGTAATGTAGCAAGAAACCCTGAAAAATCATTTTTAGGTCCGAAATTAACGATTTTCGTCAAAAATGGCTGTTAACAACCGGTTGCCATAGAAAATGTAATCAAATTTGCTGGCTCTAACGTAAGCTGGGCGGGCGTCATGCGACATAAAAGTTGGTACAGACCTCAAAAGTCTGAATAGGGTTGATGTGTCAGTTTGTATAGGCTATATGATGATAATTTTAATGGCCCGCTTGTTCACCTGTACGTATGATGTCATAACGCCTGTTACTAAGATTAACGCCTGTTATAAGATAAAACCGCCAGGTTGAGACATATCTTCAGCTACGTAATCGTGACGTAACATTCGTGACGTAACATTACTTGGAAGTTGGACTGGTTTCGATGACTGACAAATTGACGTACCAATTAAAGGTAAATTAGCGTTTGTGAAGATACAAAAGGGGGGATTCAGCTTCCTATAGTAATTGTGGGTACTATAGTAAAAATGGGTCAAGTCTAAAGGAAACGATATACATGCGGGTTTCCAATTATGTGATCATTCGCTTTTAAAAATGGAAATATTTCTGTTTTAAGAAAATATGTGACCGCCTTGTGCCAATTTTCAACTTATTCAATAAAGATGAGAAAAGTACTTATATTACTTTCGACTCACCCTCGTGATTATACGGTTAGGCAAGGTGAAAGAGGTAAGCAAGGGTTAAACCTATTATAAGAATTGCATTCTGAAACTAGAGCCCCACGACCCCATACCTTCACCAAATGGTTTTAACCTTTATGATCTATGTATCATATGTGTTTCTTATTTCTTACGCACTAATATAGTACTTATTTACATGAGTTGCATTAGTTGATTATTTTCCACCTAAATAAAGAAGTTGGCAGTATTGTCTTACGACAGAAGGCCAGAGTAGCATTTCCTGATGGTAAGTGAGGTCCTTATTTGCATAATTCATATGCAACAACGATTTTCAACTTCACATAACTTCCAAGTGCCAAAAGTATGAAATTCCCGTCCTCTGCCACTATTGGGCTGTAGTGTTTTCTAATTGATTATGTAAATTTGGTCTTCATTCGCGTAACTTTCATGTTCTTCTCTTTCTTCTGGTTCTATGCCACAGGTTCAGATAGCCCTATAACGTAACGGAGCGGATTTCCTTACAAATTTGATTCTGATCTGTATGGTTACCATCTAATTACCAAACTTGGTGACTTTTCATAAAATTACATTGGGAACAATTTTGTAATAAATAATGTTTATAATTTTTCTATGTGTTGCTATGACGACAGTTTCTGACAGGCGTATTTTGTAAACTTTACCAGTTTCGGTTTAACAATGAGCTTTCAAGATTTTCTGACTTGTTTTTGATGACGTCATTGGTCAAAATCCAAAATGGCCGACTAAAATCCAAGTGAATGCAAAATCATTTTTTTCGCTCGAATTTCGTTACTACCTTATGCTTTTCACGAAAACACATTCATATGAACCATTTCTATTTGAATTTTGGGTTGTATGTAGAGGAAAAGTAAACATATTTTAGAAAAATCAAGATTGTCCATCCAAGATGGCGGGCACATGACGTTACTTTATGCCAATACAGTTGCCTTGACCAACAAGAAGTTTTAGCAGACTTAGATATATTCAAGGCAACCCTTAATGTTAACTTTGTTGATGCATTTACGTATAATGAAATGATTTAGGCGGTTTTAGCCAATGGAATCACATTATGCCGTCATAATTACGTTACATTACGTCATATCAAAATTACAGGAAAGATACAACCTTCTTCCCCCGAAAAGATATTCACGCTTGACAGAATAAGAATTGAAACCAATCAAAGAAAAAATGAACTTTTATGATTTTAATGATTGTAAGAAGAGAATATATACGGACAATGCATAATCTCTTCCGAATTAGCTTTTCCAACCACACGTTGTGACGTATGGCTTTGATGCTGCAGATTTGCGAGTGATCCCTCTTCGGTGCAGAGCACTTACCATTCCTCGCCCATCAGAGACAAAGGAGGTGCCTGTCATCCCTGCTTTCTTCAACCCTACTCAAGCATGTCATTCATCACGGAGGTACTGATCACCATCCGGATGGAAAGACAAAACACATCAATCAAAGCTGATAGTTTTTTACTTGTACTGGTTTAATCAATCAATCGATTACCATGGCAACTGGTGACGACACAATATATTCATAACTTTCCCGGAGAGACCTGTTCCACTGGACTGCATCCCAGCAACCCAGGTTAAAAACTGCCAAAGAATTACATCACATGGAGGCTGTTTATGCTTATCATGTTGAATACATACAGACAGTAATATATAGATTAACCTCAACAATGACAACTGTAAACATAAATGACCTGATGAAATATCACTTTCATTGCACTGTTGGAATCATACCTTGTTCCATTGATACTCAATCTTATCAAATTGTCTTGTACCGAATGCACGGAATTAGTTCCTATTGGTGATTTACAGTCAGGTCACAGAGGGGGTATTCTCAATAATTTGACAACTCCTGCAGCACGGTCGTAATTAATTAATTGACAAATGACAAATGTTTGTCCAGTGGTCTGCACTTTTGTCAAATCTGTGTCAATTCTGTAAGTACGTGCTTCATGTTTCATTCCAATTGGAATGTTGCTGAATAGCAAAAGTACAGGAAAAGTACCATTTCAATTACAGATATCCCCACTTTTGCAATACAATTTTATGTTGAAATGCCATCAGTTAAGACTCAGTTTAGATAAACATCGATATCCGAGCGCTATCAAATGGTGGGTCTCTTAGAGGGTAAGGTAAAAAGGCTCTATTCTATCATGTGCTCCGCTCGTTGCTGTGTAATCTACAAATCTGAATGTTCTGCACTACTTAACATTTTGTACGCATGGCTCTCCATGCTACTGTTAGATACCTGTGTTAAAGTGAAATCATGATTTTACTCTCATACTCAATACTTTATACATATGTTTGTGCTTCTATGTACAACTTTTATTGGCTCTATAAGCCAATGTTCTAAAATTCCCCACCAAACGCATTGAACAATGCCTTTCGAACCCCAGCAATATCTACATGTCATGAAAAACCTTTGTTCTAAGACAGTTGTCTTTATGAATGTCTATATAAAGGCAGGGAACTAGACATCTCATACTTCTCAAGACTTTCTCTTCAGTAAGGAAAAAACAGTTTAAGTCAATTATTCAACATCAGTGTACAAACATGACCCTAAGCTTGCTTCGTTTTGTACAGCCTGTCAAAGCTCAAGGAAAGTATCTTCATCACTAGAATGTGTAGCCCTAATTGTTAAGTATGTTAAGATCCATCCTAGGGCGAGATGAGGTTGACCATCCCGCCTCACACCAATCACAAAGTCCGTTTTTTTCTCATCAGCTCCTGTAACCGGACCTAAGCCAGGGTATAGTGTGTTAGCAGTGCCCTGAAGAGGGACATGTGTGTTGGCAGTGCCATGAAGAGGGACAGGTGTGTTGGTAGTGCCCTGAAGAGGGACATGTGTGTTGGCAGTGCCCTGAAGAGGGCTATGTGTGTTGGCAGTGCCCTAGAGAGGGACGTGTGTGTTAGCAGTGCCCTGAAGAGGGACATGTAGATGGGCAGTGCCCTGAAGAGAGGGATATGTGTGTTGGCATTGCCCTGAAGAGGGACATGTGTCTGTGTTGGCAGTGCCCCGGGACATGTGTGTTAGCAGTGCCCTGAAAAGGGACATGTAGGTTGGTAGTGCCCTGAAGAGGAACATATGTGTTGGCAGTGCCCTGAAGATGGACAGGTGTGTTGGTAGTGCCCTGAAGAGGGACATGTGTGTTGGCAGTGCCCTGAAGAGGGCTATGTGTGTTGGCAGTGCCCTAGAGAGGGACATGTGTGTTAGCAGTGCCCTGAAGAGGGACATGTGTGTTGGCAGTGCCCTGAAGAGGGCTGTGTTTGTTGGCAGTGCCCTAGAGAGGGACATGTGTGTTGGCAGTGCCCTGAAGAGGAACATGTAGGTCGGCAGTGCCCTGAAGAGGGACAGGTGTGTGTTGGCAGTGCCCCGGGACATGTGTGTTGGCATTGCCCTGTAAAGGGACATGTGTGTTGGCAGTGCCCTGAAAAGGGACATGTGTGTTGGTAGTGCCCTGAAGAGGGACATGTGTGTTGGCAGTGCCCTGAAGAGGGACATGTGTGTTAGCAGTGCCCTGAAGAGAGACATGTGTGTTAGCAGTGCCCTGAAGAGGGACAAGTGTACATGTGTTGGCAGTGCCCTGAAGAGAGACAAGTGTGTTTGCAGTGCCCTGAAGAGAGACATGTGTGTTGGCAGTGCCCTGAATAGGAACATGTGTGCTGGTAGTGCCCTGAACAGAGACAGGCATGTTAGCCGTGCTCTTAATAGAGACAGGTGTGTTAGCCGTGTCCAGGACAGAGATAGGTCACAGTGTGTTAGCCTTGCCCGGAACAGGAAAAGTTTTGGTGCAATTCAAATCTCAGCTCTGAGATGTGGCAACGGCCGCGTTTGTTAGTTCATAACTTGGCTACGTGCCATCGGCTGGGTTCCAGCGAACATTGAATGCACAGGTCCGGTATGTTTTCTTCGTAGCTTATGATCCCCAGTAGATCACGTCAACGAGCGCCCCCTGGCGGCTCCTCTTCCTCAGATAGGGTGTTGCCGAACAGCAGCGGCTGCAGGAAGAGGCCCAGGGTGCCGATAAAACACACCGACACAAAGGTCCACAGGAAGATACGGTCGATCACCATGGCGACGTACTTCCAGTCCTCTGATATCTGTGGATGAACAGGAACGTCGTGTTGGAAAAAGTGAAAAATAACATGCGTAATATATATGTTAGAGAATTAAGCAACGACAGCAACATAGGTCTATCACTATTTCAAGACTGCATCAACATATAAATATCGCGTACCACATACTAGCGTATTTATCTAATATTTACTAAAACTATTACATGCTTATTAGAGGACAGTGGAGGTACGGAATTGTGAAATCATATACCTGTAGTATAGAAAGTTTAAAATACTAGTATGGCGTTGTTTTCTTATTCCAGGAATGTCTAGATCGCTTTAATGTTTCAACCAACGACACTATTTCTTTTATCTATTGTTCTAAACCGTTCTATATCGCTATATCTCCGTACTCCATCGCAAAATGACCCGTCAGTTGTCTACCGATGACTCGCTGATATTCGGAGTGATCAGCCTGGTTTTGGAACGTTCGATCTGCCAAGTGAGCCTCAACCAAACGGCAGCCCAAATGAAAAGGAATGCTTTCCATCGGTTATCGCCCCTCCGTTGCGCTTTACAGCCTCGCTGCGGCCAGAATTAATTGATGATAATGTCAGAGAATGCGGCCGGTTCAATTCCAGGCAGCAGCCTGCGTGCGAAGGGCGCTAAGTAGGCTTTAGTGGACCCGCCGCACGATAAAGTTTCCTCAACGGAGACTTCGGCATCGGTTGGTAACATCACCGCTCTGGTTTTCTGACGAGTCATGGAGCGGTACACATGGCAACTTTGTAACATGGTGATCATAATGTTTGGCACAGGTATTGTCATTTCAACATATGGCAAAATGTGTTGGTATGATTTTACTGATTGAGTACACCTGCCAATTGATGATAATTCATGAACTCTCTAATTTCAACCTATGTACCAATACAGCACAAAAAAGTATAAAGATCAATAAGCTGACGTTATTGTGTATCTCAAGCTTTCAATGTTTAATCAACGATTGAATGGATAGCAACCACTGGCCAATGGCTCTTATACATCAGCCAATAACTGTGTCTCCCATTGACTAGTAACGGTTGCCTATCAGCCAATACAGCCTAGGCGTCGTACTAATTATAATTTGAATCCTCCGACGACCATGTTGGCGGGTAATTGAATTAAGCAGTAGCGTCTTTGTGTGGTTAGCAGACGTACGCTGTAATCCAACATGGCGCAGATGACGTCAAATGAAAAGCCTGTTCACCTATCGGTCAGTGACCCCCCCCCCCCCCCCCTCTATCGGCCAATGACTGCAGACTCCCTCACAAACGACCAATGAAAACCTAATGGAGACATTAATTAGAGCATTTCCGGTTGGCATTATTAACCTGTGTTTGAATGAAATATATTCTTTACGAATCTGATGAAACGAATTGCTTTTTGCATGTCATGGTTGTAGATGTAGAATCTACACATAAATCAAGCAATAAATGAAATCAACATCAGACAGAATGTGTTTCTACGAAAAATAAAGCATATTGAACTGTTGAGTAATACCACCACTATTGATATTTGCGCTTATTTGTGATGGTCTCAGGGCGTGCATGCCAAGTACAGCGGCTTGCCATGTTACAAATCTGTCCGCTGCAGGAACCAATTTGGAGAGGAACATAAATTCCCGGCGGCGGCTGATCTGGAGGCGGTAAAGCAATTTCCCCCAGCAGCCCCCGCGCCAAATGATGCATGATGTACCGGCAGGCTCCGCGCCAAATGATGCATGATGCTTATTGATCCAAACCCCTGCGATGGGAGACCGGCGGCAGGAAATGCCACTTGTACGGGTGTCAGCACGTCCAGGACGTCAAAACATATCTACAAATGGCCCTCGTTGGGCAGACGTGCAAAGATTACTAGTATCAAAAGATTAGACGTGCATTCAGTCCACAGATGAGGACGATGACTATGACTGTGAATAGTATAAAGGGATATTGGCAGCTATGAAAGCGGGATTAATTGTTGATCAATATAACAATAATGTTCAGAATCGGAAATGGGTTGCTCATCAGAGGTGTCCGGTAGCAACGATGAAGGGATATGATACGGCATACACGAATTTATTCTATTTGAACCATTGAAAGCAATCACATGCCTATTGTCTGTAATAATAACACCTGAACAGACGTCAAAATCAGACAACAAACGTCTCCGCGATATGCGTTTTTGCACAGATAAGTTCAAAATGCTTCGCGCCAGTTAGCCGTTGTTACGCTCCAACACTTCCCGTGACATCATTGAACAATAATGTTTTGGAAAATTGCTCCGGCTGACTGGGACAATTTGCTTCGAATGTGACACTGGTCAAATAAGACCTAGCTTTGATGATTGTTAGTGCAAATAAGGCCTACGAATAAGCTACCAAATACTGTAAACGTTAACGCAAATCTCGAAATGTCATGAGAAATTTTGTTGATATACCACGTAGCATCTGCAGCCAGTTTTCAGATGAAATCGGCCTGTGATTATTATGATGACCAAACCCTGTGCACTTTTGGAAACCATCACATGGAATCGGCCTGTTTTAATGTTGACCAAACCCTGCGCACTTCTGACGTGATGGAGCCCATCACATGGAATCGGCCTGTATTAATGTTCTGACGGGATGGCCACCATCACATGGAATCGGCCTGTATTAATGTTCTGACGGGATGGCCACCATCACATGGAATCGGCCTGTATTAATGTTCTGACGGGATGGCCACCATCACATGGAATCAGCCTGTATTAAAGTTGACCGAACCTTGCGCACTTCTGACGTGAGGAAGACCATCACATGGAATCGGCCTGTATTAATGTTGACCAAACCATGCGCACTTCTGACGCGGAGGAGGCCATCGCACGGAATCCAATAACCAATCTATGTTGACCTTGGCGGTGCTCTGTCGTCATGGTGGTTCCGTGGAGAGGGGGTGCCTGATTACATCCTGTGTTTCATCCCCCGCGGAAGGTGTGGGGAAACAGTGGCGCATTAAACCAACCGTAATCAGGGATCGTGACTGATGGCCGGGATTAGGTGAATATAGGGCATTGGTCTGTCAGCAGTCATCAAACATGGGTGCAAATCATTGCCGGTTCATTGCGGGTCCCTCAAAACAGGACGCTGTGTGTCACCGCGAGATATTGAGCCTGGTTCATGGGAAGGACTGTCAAGGTTTTTCCAGGAGTTACAGATATAGGCTAACTTATCAACAGTGGATTAGATGTTCCTATCTCTAAGAATTTTATTTCAATGTTAAATGTCACAGTCAATAATAAGTCATTCCGCTGTTGACATTAATGTTTCTCTCAGGAAGATTTTCTGCACTGCTCACAGGATGGAACTGTCGATGAGACGATTCTGCATTATTCAAAGGATTCTTGCACTATTGTCAGGTAAAAATTTGCAACGAACCAATCAGCACAAACCTTAAATGAAATAACACCCCCTTATTCTGTTGAATGTAAAAAGTGTAACTTTCTTCTTTTGATTCGAGACACATTTTAGACAGTTGTATCCTAACTTGAATTTCTTGTTTAGTAATCCATGTGTATACGGGAAGGCCTTGTTATAAAGAGTCAAAACCCTCAGATTGTTTAAGTAGAAATAGATTAAGAACGATGCCATTTCCCTTTTAGTTTATCCATTTTCATTCTTAGTTTAAGTATAAAATTCTGTACACCACTGTTTTTACTTTGTTCGCAATTAGCCTTCGGGCACATACTCGCAATAATCTTATTATCAATGTTATCTCGGGAAAGCTTATAGTAAACAAGTCATCATCATTTTCTATCAACGAACAATAACTACACTTACGCTGAGGTCTTGGTCGTGACTCCGGAAGTAATCCGCAATGTATCTGACATTTTTCACGGCCTTTTTCAGCTCTGGTGGTAGATCCGAGGGCACCTCCGGTGGCAGGTCTATCTGCTTGTAGTGTGTGTGTGCCGGGCGTGTCCGGGGAGAGTAGTACGGGCTGTCCGTGTGGTCCTCCGGGAAGTCCTCGTGAGGGTTCCGCGCGCTCGACTCAGACACGCGCAGCGCATACTTCCGACACTGGTTCTCATACAAAATGGCGGACTTTGCTTTCAAGCACGTGTCACTATCGTCTGAATCCACGTGATTTCCCAGCATGCTCGCTGTTTCCGGGCGGTGCTGGAGAGAGGATGTGGAATGATGGAGGAGGCTGGAGGGAGGAGTGGATAGAAAAGGCTGCGGGGGGTCCCACACGTCCACCGTGCTGAACCTGCGGTGCAACACCGGCCTTTTCATCAGCAGCAGCCTGGGCAGTTTGTCCAGGAAAACCGTTCTGACCCAGGGCGGCATCGTGTGCGTGCTGGGGTGACGGTGGTGAACGTTCAATATGTACACTGTGGTTACTATTGTGAAGGTGACGAAGATCATGGTGAACATGATGTACTTCCCGATGAGCGGCACGTCCAGAGAAGTCGGCGGGATGATGTCGGCGATCAGCAGCAGGAACACAGTCAGGGCCAGCAGCACGGAGATGCTGAGTGTGATCTTCTCCCCACAGTCGGACGGCAGGTAAAACACCAGCACCGACAGGGACGTGATGAGAATACACGGGATGATCAGGTTAATTGTGTAGAACAGAGGCCTTCTCATCAAGATGAAATCAAAGTAAACATACGGAAGTGGATCTCCAGCATGAGAACTTTTCCTGCCAGGTAACCTGAGGATGTCCCACTCGCCGTTTTTCTTGAAGTCGTCCATGACGGCATTGGTGTCTTTCAGCTCCAGGTCCAGCTCCGTCCCGTCGTACGTCCAGGACGCAAACTTCATGGAGCAGTTCTGTTGGTCGAACGGGAAGAAGCGCACGTCGATTTGACAGGCGCTCTCGTAGATGGCGGGCGGGATCCACGTGATGTTCCCGCCGGAGTAGATCAGGCATTTCGGCATCAGCTGGACGTCATACTGACCGTTAGCGCTGAAAAGTGCAGACATACATGAACATGGGCGCGTGTACTCGCATGCATACATGATAACGATGCATTAGTAGAAAGGGGAGCCATAACATGTAGCAGCCAAGCATTAGAATGAACTCCAAGAGGAAATGCAATGTGTCGTGAGACAGTCCGAAGTGAATGCAACGTATCGTACTGATCGTACATCTTTTTGTATTATTATAGCATCTTTGCTAGTTTTTTCTTTGTTAATTATGATTTCATTTATCATACATTTTGTGTAAGCATAGAGGAGGAGGGCACAGCATAAACCGTTAAGGTTTACCCCTCCTCCTGCACATGTTTTATATTTTATTCTCTTCTGTATCTATTATAATTTTTTATGTGCAAACTAAATAAACAAACAAACAAATAATCGTACTGTTATCGTGTTCTAGAGTATTGGCATGTATAACGCTAACGCTAACTGTCTATATAAATAACGTTAGATTAGATTAGTTGTTAGATGTCAGCAGTACACGTAGTTCAACTCACACACACACACACATATATATATATATATACAGATTGCCATACATTGTATGTACCATATCGCACCCCTAGCTTGCCGCCCAACTTACTTGTTAAAAAGAACAATTTCTGGTCTCCAGACGATTTCTGACGGGACTCGGATGACTTTGATGTTATCATATTCCCTAGGATCCCAGGACAGTCTGTAGTCAAACCACTCCTGCATGGGGGAGGGGCAAACCGTTATGCTAGGATAACACTGACTGTGTCAAAAATTAAAGAAATGATGAATTCTTCCTATGTCGGAAAAGATGTCAGTTCTGTGCAGTTATAGGACCACAGAAAAATATGTAAACGTCCAGTTGGTGCTCTGATTTCATCTGATACGTTGTAATGCTCTTTTGATTCAACAGGAAACACACAACCGTGTTATTCTTATTAGGCCCAATATAAGTATCACTCAGTAAAAATCTCACCTGATGAAGCCAGACGTTTGTTTTCATCTTCTGATTCTTTTCGTCCTGAAATGAAAGGATAAAGTTGTAAGCAGTGAAGTAAATAATCAAGATATATTTTTTTGTAGAAAAAAGCTGCCCCTTTCCCATCCCTCACCTCCGTACCCCCTCCCCAGTCTTAACGTTCACCTCTCCTCCTCCCGATTCTTCACGTTCACGCCCTGCCTCTTCACTCCTCACGTTCACAGCTACTGTAAGGGGGCCGATGTTGTGGCCCCAGGTTCTTTTGAATGCTGCACGAGGAACGTTTAGACTACAGGATCAGAAAGCGCACACAGGACACAGTCATGCCGTTGACACGCACGGGAGCTGTGAGTTGGACATTTTCTCTGCTGCCTTCTCTGTCTGTCACCTCACTCAGACTGTCTTCCAACTCAACAACTCACTGCTCTTTATTTCAAAATCCCAGACACATATCCAGACATTGTCTACAACTGAACGAGCTATGCATGGCAATAATTGTGACAGGTACATGTCACCGCCTTGTAGTTTGTTTGATGCTCATTACTTCAAAGGATAGAACAAAAGGCGACACTTCGTTGGCACTAATCACACAACAATAGCAGACGCTCTCCTCAGACAAAATACATTTTAGCCTTGTTATGAAGTACGGCAGGGCACCTTGCGATAATTTGAGTGT
>NC_049980.1:26384507-26473483 GCF_000003815.2 Branchiostoma floridae | reverse complement strand
CCATACTTGGCAACGCCCCTCAAAGCGCCTAAGAACTGGTTCTGTGCGGTTATTGCTGGTTCCTCAGGTGTTCAGTGACTTTCTCCCCAACCTTGGCAGGTTCTGATATTGTGGTTTTAGTATATGATAGTGAGTGAGTATATGGTATTTAGGGCCAAATATTATATCATTCACACACTAGTACCCTTGCCAATTTCTCCACAAAGGTCTTTGTTGTTGGTTCGTTTCCTGAATGAGTTAGAACTATTGATACTCTAGTTACCCACCACGTTAATGAGTTGAGAGATGGACAGACGAAAGTGGACCAGGACCTTCTCGCCGTTGTACCTGGCCGGTCTGATGAGAGGATTGTAGCGGGACTCGTTGAATAGTCTCTGGACAAGGCGCTCTTCCGCTTCTGCTGCCAGCGTTTCTGTATGGGAACGACAGGACAAAGAAACGTTAACTTTCGTAACCAACAGCAGGAATTCGGTTCGCGGCACTTCTACTGGGTATGCAAAGACGAACCCCGAACAAGAAACAAAGAAAAGCTTCGATCATTGCTTCGCACACAAGGACCTGGCTGTGTTCACAGGAATGTTTTCAACAAGAATCAGTATACTGATGATGGTTTGAGGCGATCCCTGATGCTATTCCCTCCTTCATGAAAGGGGCAGGCAAAGGCATTTATTTGACCTACACGCAGCTTTGAGATGATCCCTCTCTCTGACATTTAGCCTGTGTATGAAGTAAAGGCCGAGCCATCTATCCGAGCTATGTGCGGCTTTGAGATGAGCCCATCCTTTAACATTTAGCCCGACCCATCCATCTGAGCTACAGTTAGTGCCGGTCGCCCAATAACCTGAAGGGCAAGCGACATCTCCTCTGATTACGTTTTATCTTCACCTTGACCCCCTAAACATCAATCTTGTATTGAATCACGCGGCCTCCCAGGAGTGTCGTTTATATCACAAGCCTCAGAAGCCGCCGTGAAATTGCATGGTTTAAATGTCACTGATTCTTATCCGGCAGATACGAATGTCATTATCTTGCTATCAAGGCAAGAGAGTTTAGAAATGTTTAATATCTATCTTGCGTTAAGGTCATAATACGCATGTTTAAGCGCGAGTCACGTGCGAATGCATACACTTGCAAAAGAAATGCAAATAGCATGATAGCATGTGAAAATGTGACACATCTGGGTGAACAGCACTACTGGTGCAGAACCTGTACATACCTGGCTATCTAACAGTAGCAGCAATTCATCTTTTTATGACCAAACAGATTAATTTCATGGCCTATGACTCTGTTACATAGAGGAATGGCGTTTGGGACTAACATATCAAACATTGCCCCGAGGAAAATGCATTTCGACAATACCATTTAACACTGGCTGCACTCAAAATGAAGTTTGTACCATTAAACTATCGACTCTGGAAGGAGCATGTCCCGCACGAAAAGGTACCTGATAGCCTGGAGAGGGTGAAATTCCTCTGTTTGCCCACGAGGCTACGTATGGGACTATTGAAAAATTTAGACCATCAACTATTCATCCTGTCCTCGTGGCAATAACAGAGGTCAATATTCAAGAAATCGTGGGTATAAGTAAGTTATCTGACAGAAAGGGAGACCTTTTCTACTAGGATGTGGTCATGGTAAAATACGGAGGTACTCTATTCGGCTTGCAGTTCATTTGGAAGTTGTTATACAATAGATATCGGTGCTTGTCTCTTTCTTTGAATTATCTGTTCATTTCAACAACACAAGGTCAGGCTGCAGGAAAATAGCATTTTTAAACATAAAGACTAGAATCGGATTGGGGCCATGACGGTAACATTAAAGGCGTCTGAATAGAATTATTTGTATATTCCTGGGAATTCGTAATGTATTTTTCATTCGGACGGCATTCCGGCTCATTCCTTCTCTCGTGTGAAGAGCTATTAGGTCAATTTGGAATTCCCGCCCGAATGTGGCAGGAATTTTGCAAATTCTTCATTCTGGCTAGTTTTGCTTGATTCCTGCTGATTCGTTTTCAGTGTGAAGGGCCTATAAAGGGGGGAATCAGTGTGCAGCTGATGTAACCATGCTAAGGGTTTATCGGAAGACGCATAAAAGCGCCACAAGGCTCAATCTGCGTGAAAATGGCTTAAGAACATGTTATTTCATTACTTTGAAAGCGCTACTCTGTATCTGTATTTTGATTTTCATCGATCATTTAATTATGGTGTCAATAAACGTAAGTAGATACGCAGATTACCAGTATGCAGACTGTGCTTAGAGCATTCATAACATATCATATTCATAATTATTAGTAAGTGACCAGTAAAATTAGTCAAAATCATCTCCAATTACTGACGAATGTTTGCTTTTATTAAGTCGTATGTGCCATAAAACTGTAAGCATGATGATGAAGCGTATTGAGGAGAGTGGAACCCACGCGGTGTGAATCCACCCCATAATGTAAACATGACAATGCAGGAGCAGCCTCCCAAGGCAAACCATCGATCGACAGTGTCCATCTTGGCAACGTCTATATCCCGAAATTAGATCTCAGACTAAGGAAGGCAGTTGGTCCATCCATGACCGGGGCAAGTTCGCCAGGCGTATTGCCCGACATGTGCAAAATACACATCAGCCTAGCTCAGGTGGTCCTAACCTAGCCCACTTGCTATGCTCACTTAAACGGTATCAAGGATTGTTCATGATAGCAAAATGCTATGTACTTTATTGCAGGCATAACTAACTTCATAGCTACCTTGCCCCCCTAACGACCTGGAGGCCAATGGACTAGGTAGGTAGGTAGGTAGGTAGGTAGGTAGGTAGGTAGGTAGGTAGGTAGGTGACCACCGTTCGGGGTAACAGCTGGGTATACAAATGTACAGCATCGAAGGTCTGTTCCGCATAACCACATAATCGCATAACAACACAGCAGTTGCAAGTAGATGCAAGCTGCATAACATCAGCCTGATACTGATAGATTTAATCCACTCACACCGGGCCCGGGGTGGACCCTAACTCTTTGTGACCAACACTGAAACAACAGCACTGCGGTACCCCTGTTGTTTCCGCCTGTACAGCAGCCATCCATGCTGTTTCCTTCCATACAGATTGATGAGGAACGGGCCAAGTAGTCACAGGAGGCTCTGGAAGGGATTTTGGATCACGTTGACCGTTTTCTGTTCTGTTTGTTTGCCATATGCATCTTTCCAAGTTTCAGAAGATTTCTAGTTCTGATGAGGGCGGATGCCTGTAACCCATCGCATCCTCCTATCCTAGCCCTTTGTCTTGCATAATTAGGAGAATCAAAAAGTAAACTTAGATGATGACAACATGAATGACAAAATGAAATGACAAAATGCAATGACTGAAGCCGCCTTTGATTAAACAATGTTTTATTATATAGGAACACTTGCGACCCTATATTTCACCCGTTACACCTTTACCGTATATCGTCATTGCTAAGGCAGACAGCTGCAATACCACACGAGCTAAACAATTAGCCAGTACATGGACAGACCACATAGATGACTGACCAAGCATACGACATAGACAGAGTAGAAGGACTTTTTGGGGAGAAATTCTATACGCAGCATATTAGCATAAATAGAAAATCACAACCCTTAAAAACATGTGTAAGAAAGCAGTGTATGGCAAAAATGTATATCGTTATAAACACAAGAGACAACATATAACATAAGGCCACCACAGGGTAGAGAAAACTTCAACAGAGCATTTACAGAGATTTGAGAACGTAGAACATGTAGGAAACAAAACAGGACTAAAAGGCAGACCAGCACAGGGATCACTAGATATGGAAACGAATTGGCAACACGAGAAAGTACAAAAAAGAACAGAACCAAGATGAACAAAACAATTGGTAAAATTGAGCAGAAAACAAAAATGGACGCCATCTATCATCACTATGCTCGCGAAACTCACACACCCCGTTCCATTTAAACAGGTGATATTCTTCATCCTTATCTCCCTCCCACTTCAACCATTTTTACCTGTTTGTGCGACGTCACCGTTAATGTGTTTATCTTTCTTACATACTGTCGTTTGTCTGTCCAGCTAGATATTGGAAAACTCTCCAAACTCAAAACCCTAGGCCTTCAACCCTTCTTCTGTGGAATCTATCACTCATCTGTCTCTCCTCATTACCTGGCTTGACCCGAAACATTAGGAAAACTCGAAACTCTAATTGTCTGAATTAAAGTGGATGATTGCCCATGTGGGAAGGTTTCCATGGTCTGAGTCTTCATATAGTACCGATGGAGTAAAGAAATGCGTGCCGGTACAACGCTCTCCCTCCGTTATTCACTATATATAAAGCTGCATTTTGCAGAGCTGAATGTGCAGTATTGCAGCCCGGTGTGTGTGATGACTGTACAGTGAAGGCAGGACCGGGCGAACAACGGCTTCATTAGGCCGGTGTGCGCATCGATCAAACGGTTAATAGTGGGATTCCTCCGACAGACACGAGCCATCGATTCCGCACGTACCGGCCCTACAAACACGCACCGCGAACCGCCACAGAAATCCGCGAAACCGTCCCAATTGATCATCACGAACAAACACATCTCATGGACACTGAATCCACCCCGGATCACCGCACGCCCAGCCACTTAGGGAATAAACACGTGCATTATGGATGGTTTCGGGCCGGGTGACAAGGTCTCAAAAATGCTTCCAGCCTTCTTGTTTCCTCTCCTTCTACTATTACCGCGTTCACATCACCCACCACCTTCCTGCGACTGCCGATTCCAACCCATTAAAACGGCCATAAATTAGGCAATATAAATCAAATATGCCACTGGCATGGCATCATTCACGTGTCTCATGATACAATAAACATGTAATAAGACCGCAGAGAACCATTTATCACCTATAGGAAACAAAGCGAGCATGCTGTGATCAGATCAGCGCGGCCTCGGGCTGAATCGGCTTACAAATTCATTACTTCAAATATCTTCTGCTGATACCACAGCGGAAGAGGCGGTTAGCCGTTAGGGGTGGTGCACACAAATCCAGACCCTGTGCGGCCAGCCAAGGCGTATGGTTTGTGATGAATAGTTACCGTCAGAATCGTTTCGGTTCAATGAAGATGATGTATTCTAGTACAACGTTATGACTTACCTTTACAAAGCAAGGTAATCCATACCCAGGAGGTGAACATCCGCAGCCATGCCGGGAGGCGTCTCCTCATGGTGCAGCCGTGTTCATGCTAGCTGCGGGCCCCGCAAGTAAAGCCTGACGCACCGCCGATCCAACGGCCCGCCGTCCTGCCAGCAGCCCAACACAGCGCCCAGCCGTCCGCAACACACGTGACTCCTAAACCCGCATTGATCGCCGCCAAACACCGGAGAGGTCAAAGGCCATGGGTGGATGAATGGCGGACGGAGTCAGCCGACAGGACAGGTGGAAATCCAGTGGAGGGGAGGGGCAGTTTGAGTCTGCTGAACCCCACAGAAACAGCATGCGCACCGACACTTGGCCTGTCGTAGTGGAGAAAGAAAAGGAACCGTTTGGTATCTAGGGATGATAACATCAGCACTGTAGCTGAATATTATATATAGATATACATGTATACACACACACACACACACACACACACACACACACACACACATATATATATATATATATGTACAGAGAGAGAGAGAGATTAGCTATAATGGTGGGTTCCTGATTAGTTTGTATGAAATATGTATAATCCGTTTCGGAGGATATGCCATATAAATTTATACATTATGGATATTGAACAGCATATTTCATATCTACAAGATTAGTTTTCAAGAGGATGTATCATGTACACAGGGGTAAATTAGAACAGGGTATACGTCACACATATGAGTGATTCTTTTAAGAGCTGCGTTATATGTAGATGATTTTTGTGAGGAAGATATAGACACTGTTTATTTTGAAGATTTGTCCCATGTGATAGATTTTAAAAGCACGTTGAACAACTCACGGCTTTTTCACCTGATGAGTTTTAATGTGTACAGCAGGCTCGGGTCGCTGCAATTGGCAGGTTTTATGACGGGTGTAATGAGGCGATCTCCACAGAGCGGCATCTCCGCAGATTAAATACATAATGAAGGGACCGCAGGGCCGCGGGAGGAAGGAACATGTTCTCAAATTGGGTCAGGTGGCGCGAAGCGTTACATGTCCACACGTTTATGATTATATGGGGTTGGATTAGGTAAATGTAGATTAGTAAATATATGCTTCTCTCTCTCTTTTTCTGTGTGTGCATGTCTATGTGTCTCAGTGTGTCTATGTTTAATTAGATTATAGTAGTTTCTATTTGAATATGGCAAAGTCAGTGTACACTATATTTTAAAAGATCATGAAAGAAGTGACGTCTTTAATCAATCGTGAGATCCAGTCGTAACCTTGTTAGCGTTAGAAACATATTTTCTTTTTATCAAACAACCGTTTGGTACTTAATTAGTCGTTCAATAATTAGCTAGTCTTGCTAAGAAATCTGATTGTCATTTCGTCTTTTGAACCCTCTTACAAGTTCATACACAGGGCCATAGTTATGTAAAAAGTTAGGACTAAGGCTAAGAAATGGAATAAGTGATGATTTGGAAGTAATGAAGTTAATTTATGCTAGGATTGGAGCAGGTGATGTGGAAGTAAAGGTAGTTAATGCCAGGGATGGATCAACTGGTTTAGCAGTAGAAAAGCTAATCATGAATGGATAAATCTGACAATAGAAAATACTAGTTAATGCCATAAACAGATTGGATGATTTAGCAGAAGACCTGCCAGGTGATGCTAGGAATAGACCAGATTTGGACGTAGAGGAGTTAGTTAACGATGGAATTGGGTTAGATGATTTGGCGGTTAAGAGGCTAGTTAAAACCAAAAATGAATTTAAGTTAACGAGCAACGTGAATGAATGCCAGGAATAGATCAGGTTTGGAAGTTAACAATCTAGACAATACCAGGAACGTATCAGGGTTGGAAGCGGTGAAGCGTCGTCACGCCGGTCATGGATCAGGTTGAAGTAGAGAAGCTGGTTGATGCCAGGAATGCATCAGGTGATTTGGGAGCAATATAAAGAAGCTAATTCCTTGGATGGATCAGGTTTGGAAGCTGACCATCTAGTTGATACCGGGAACGTTTAGGTTTGGAAGTGGTGAGGCATCCTGATCGGGTTTTGAAGTAGAGAAGCTGGCTGATGCCTGGAATGCATCAGGTGATTTGGGAGTAAAGAAGCTAATTCCAGGAACGTAACAGGTTAGGCAGCAGTGAAGCATCTTGTTGCTGAGAATGGATCCTGAATGGTTGGTTCACATCATGATCAGTCATTTTCTACCCTCGCCTCTGTCTGAGCCTATTGCCCTTATTTCAGCTGCAGTCTGCGACGTCCTTGAATAATTCTTACAAAATTCCTCTCTGAGGATCTTGACCCTTGGTTTCAATTTCAATATATTGTACCCACGACGTCAGACTGTGTGAGACAGCAAATACTTTGGAATAACTCTAATATCGTTGTTGACAACAAAACTGTTTTATTCTGCTATGTTGAATAGAAATATTTATTTATCAATGACTTACTATCTAAAGATGGGCACCTGATGTCATACCATGATTTTTATTTGATGTATTCGAATATATGTGACCCATTAAGGTATCTGCAGCTTATTGTTACCATCACATCAGAATACTAAAGTTTACTTATCAGAGTAATAAACAATCGAGGATATTGGATATTGGTATAAGAACAGTTCAAAAGAATTACGACCTGTAAAAAATGTCAAGATTAGCAAAAGTCTCTTTAAGAATTTTCTTGTTTCTATACAGCACGTTATTGTAGTTCACGAAATTAGATCATCTTGATTCGACTATTGTGACCCATATATACCATGGAAAATGGTCTTCCTCAGATCCACTATTGACCCAAGTCTGAGACACTTTCAATATCGATTATTTTATAAATGTTTACCCTGTTATAAAAGTCTTCGAACCTTGAATTTGATGCTTCTTCTGTAATTATAAAGAGGAAACATACGTCCATGTCTCCTGGGAGTGAGTTCACGTTGTCCCTTTCTGAACTAAGGTGCAAAGGAAATTGCTTTGGTTTTAGAGTTAACGTTTTTCACAGTCATCTTTGGGGATTCATCTTACCCCTTGAACAATCTCATTATTTCGATAGGAAATGGAATGTTCATTTTTAGATCTAGGTGTTTTGAATATCTACATTTTGAGTCTTTTAAAAATTTGATATCCTTCTACCAAAAGGCAAAGTTTATCATCGCATCTCGGAGAGGGAAGCCGGAGAAGTATCGGGGTACGTGGGGAACTTTGATTTACTTACTTTATACTCAACATCAACTTATAAACTCTATTTGTATTTCGACATTATTTAACGGTATCTTTTGTTAATTTGAATTTTTTAATTTTAAATAGACTGAACTTGTTGTCTCGGTTTTTATGCAGTTTATTTTTTTACGTTATTTTGTGTGTATCGTTGGCAATACAATTCATTATATTTCCTTGAATTAAGTCTTTAAAAAAAAAGAAAATATAACAAACTTGGAAGAGGAGAAGCTAGATAATGCTAGGATTTGATAGTGCGTTTGGCAGTATGTATGTAAGCTAGTTAGTACCAGAACTTGATATCATCACGGAGGCTCATCTGTGATGGTAGTACAACGCAAAATTACTTCAAACACAAAACACCAAAATTTCAACGACCACTGTGGTCTTCGAGGATCAATGCTGATGACCGATCACTCCAAAACGTAAACTCGCGAGAGTTACAGACAACTCATCTTATTAACACGTGATCTTGCGGATAGGTGACGTCAGCAATTGGTCAAATGTGCCAAAAGGTTTATAACGCCTGCCGTCCCTGTTCAATGATGACTGGAGTGCCCCGATGTGTATGGCGTTCTTTAAACCTTTTACAAAGTACTCATGTTCACTGCCCACTATTCTGACTTTATGCAGTGAAACGTTATGGAACGGTGATTTAATGTGGATGTGTTGAGAGACTTCCGACGACAGCGAACTAGGGCGTTTTTGTTCAAGGAATCTGGTTCTCAGTGAGCGATCTGTCTCACCAATGTAGAATAAACCAGTTCCAGGGACTGTCCTTGAAGGTAAATTCTCCGTAGGGTGCCGTAACATAAATAGAGTGATAGAACAGGCAGTGAACTAAAAAAAAAAAAGATGAAAAAAACATTGACAAATGGAGATCATTCCAAATACTCCAACGGAACAGCTTTTACTCTGTACACTGCGCCAATCAAACCTTGTAATTGCAGGCTTAACACGCTTCTGTTGAAAATTGCTGAATTTTCACGCCAACTTACAATCTCGTTACAGATCTCAAGTAAGCAGATAACCTGGCACATGACAGCGCCATAATCTTCCTGATCAATAAAATGTAGGATGTTTCAATCTATAGCATAATGTTTTTCCTAATTTGTTAGCCAATATCGTAATTGAGTCATAATGAACGTAATCAGCTTCCAGTAATTCTGGCAACGCCAAGTTATTTCAATAAAAAAATCCGATTGTGCTCCAGATCTTGAAAGGTAAAATGCAAGGGGGTGTAGCTGTTCCGAGTACCCCTGTATACCCTAACCCTAAGGGTGCGGAAACATTCGTCGTAGGACGTCGTACGATTTTGTTGCCGTAGAATTGAAAAGTAGGCTATGACACAACAAACCCTTTGACAAGTAGCTTGGACAGCCTTTCCATTAACAATCAAATTTAAGATAGCTACATCTTGCAGGTAACACACTATCCCAAGAATGTCCTTACTTCGCACGACGTATGTAACCATAGCCCTATGGCCTAACTCTCACCCGCAGTTGGCTTGAACCCCGAAATAGGGGTGTTGGACTGTAGTTGCGCCAGAACCTACGGTCGGGTCTAAGGGTTGTCTCCAACGTAACTTTGTTGGACACAGATCATGATTAATATTGTTGAAGGCAGGCAATGAATGTTTAGCATTTTTGTAGGACAGTGGGTGTTTAGCTTTTATTTTGTTGTAGGAAAGTTCATGATGAGCATTGTTTATGTTTAGCATTGTCGCTGCAGTACAGTTCGTGTTCAGCGTTGTTGTAGGATAATGCTAAACATGAGCTGCAATACAACGATTCATACTTAGCATTATCGGTGGACAGTCAGTGGGCATGAACCATTGTATTGTTGTAGGACTGTCGATGTTTAGCATTGGCCATTGATGACAAGCATTGCTATAAAACAGTTACGTTCATGTGTAGCATTCTGATAACTTGATTTTATTTCTCAATTTTGACCGTGTAATCTAGAGGCACCGGTACCATTACTGACAGTCTGTTCCTAACGGACCCTACAGCTGCAATATAAGTCACGAAGCATGCGGTACTGTACACAAGTAGATACAAAATGCCGATGAGCGAACAGTAGCCACCAATTTTCCACCAAAAACTCGCCAACATAACCAGTAACAGCTAGATAGTCGTTTTTACCCGTTTTATCAGCAAAATGATCGAATGGATAGCTGCCATGTGATAAAAAAAATAGCACTACCAACTTTTAAACGGCTTTACAATGGGAATCTGTTTTAATGGCACCGTGAAACTACTCCTGTTTGTCTCATTATTCATGGTTAGAATTCTGCTGAGTGCTGGGGTTGCCTTACCTCCTGCTGGCCGGTCGGTGCTGGTTAGCGGGGCTCACCTGGGCCTCTTCCCGGTCACCCCCGCACAACAGCCGGAAGGAAAATTATAATGTTGACGTTGACGGATGGGGCGGTTCATTTCTCATCATGTAGAGAAAACATCGGGTGAGTTTTTACCGCTGTGCTGAAATAGACGTGACACGGCGGATAATAAGTCTGCACCGGTTCGTTCCAAATGTCCACAGCCCCCACGAAAAGCGTCCCTCTTCCTCTAAAATGCCATCTAAAACCACCCCTCCTCCCGCAGATTTGGTAATTCCGTTCTGAATGTCCACAGCCCCGACAAGCACCCCTCCTCCTCAAGAATTCCGTCCCAAGGTTTCCCGTCCTGCTCACCTGGAGTCTTCGCGCGCTCACTAACCTGGAGTCTTTACACGCGTGCGTCTGGAAAATGACAAAATCTTCTACGTTTCTCCGTCTCAACGGAGACAGAACAACGCCAAGCTGACGTCCAACGTCACGGCTTAACGTGGCGGATCGCAGTGCCGTCGTCAGCGGTGACGTCCTTGCGTAGCGGCGTCGCCAGACGAGCCTAACAGACGTCGACGTGAGTGGAATACGTGCGGCGCGAGGTTGTAATCACCTGGCCGCCGCGCCGACGTACGTTCCGCACGGCCGCGCGTTTTTGTGTCAACCTGGCGATTCATTTTAATTCACTCCTCCCTTCAGCACCTGCGCACAAGGATGCCTGTTTATCGACCCAGGCTGCTAAGAACTTGCTGCGATCCGAAAATTCCTACTGAAATATTAGAAAAATCGGTCAACGAAAAGATCTTTATGGACATTTAGCAATCAATGGTTTTCTACATGCACATCCATATAGCTAACATGGCTCTTTAAAGATCATCGATGCAAATCTCTACAGTTGTGATCATAATGATTAATCAAATATATAGGTATATTCCGGGATTTTTCAGAAGCAGAACACAAAGTATTATCCGATATATATTTAGCGACAATAGCTTTTTATTCTTTTTTGCTAATTTGCAAAAAGACCATTGCTTGAGCAAAAGCAATACACCTTCTCTCAGTATTGCCCCCCCCCCCCATAAACTTCTAGTTGGTGGCTTTAGAGAGCAAATTTCTCTTAAGACATACAAAAAACTACATGAGGGAAAGTAGGAACAATATACCAGACCGATATGATACACATCTCTAAGAGCAGTTCTCCACACAAAAGGAAACGTCATTGACACAACAAAGTCCAGGGACGTAAGTGAGGTCTTCTGTAACTTATCCTCAAAATGAATTCTAGCAGTTAAAAGGTAAATCAACATGGCTCATCTAAAGTGTCATATCTACACATTATATCTAATGTTTCTAATTATTTGCACAGTAAGGTGATCGAATAAAACGTATCAAATCCCTTTAAGCAAGTGGAAAGTAACTTCAAGGGTCTTACTTTATTTTGAACAACCCAGGATGACGCGTCTGACTCAGTGATGTTCATGTTCATCTTAATCATATTTGGATAGAAAGAACAGAGTCGGTGTGTGGTTTTATACTTCTCCATGTCTGTATTTAACCGTTCACTGCTTATTCATATCTACGGATTTCAAAGACAACGACCAATCTGTGTCATTATATCAAAGCCAACACGCTTTCAACACAGTCTGTACACAGGTGTAGCTTGGAGGTATGTGGCTAGGATAGTTCGTTTTGTAGATTTACTTCTGAAAATTATTAATAAAGATTTTCTTCATCTGCTATTATATGAGATGTGGATAGAGCAGACCATCAATTCAAATGAATTATTCTGATTACAACCTCATTAGTATAATTAATGAGACAAGATAAAACAGGAAATGTACAAAAGCTCTAACCATGTCACGGGGTATGAGGTTTCCGAATTATTTTCTTCAATACGAGCAAGCTTCACTGCAGATGTTGGTAAACCACGGAAGAATTTCAAGTGCTAAAGCCGTTTTTCATCCAAAGTAAGTTGTAACCTTTTCACCACCTTGCTTTAGTGTGTTTGCTTATATGTGTGTCTCTTCGTGTGTGTCTCTGTCTGTGTAGCGTTAGTTGTCGTCAGGGAAAAAAGTAATGTAGGTTTGAGCCCCCAAGTTATCAATTTTGGAACTGCAGGGTCGTTTTTGTTTGGAACTTTGATAGATCGAATTTTTCATGCATGGTAGGGCTTTAATGCATATAACACACGTAACTCCAGGCAGTTGGAACGCATGCACATGCCAATTATGCAAATCGCGGTCTACTTTAAGACCAGCATACATTCATATGCATATATATATATGACAAAGACTTTCCAAGTGACCTTCATAAATATCCCCAACTTCTTCTCCTTTAAACTTTCGCGGTGTGACAAGGTGAAGAGGCTAGCGGGTTGTGAGTGTTATTCATGTCGGGAAGACTGTTCGTGGTATATAGCACGGTGATCACAGAACAGCGGACTGGGCGTGTTTTCCGGGTACGGTCGGAAGGGCTGTCCGTACCACGCGTAAACGGCCTTGGGCGAACTAGGCGATATATACATGTCGGGAGGACAGTTCTTAACATAGTTCGTTGCATATATAGAACAGCGGACTGGGTTTGTTATCCCGGTCGGAAGGACTGTTCGTACCACGGCTCGGCGAAGAGGACAACGCTGCCGGCTAGTAGAGCGAAGGTGAACAGGCGTAGACAGATCCAGTCGATCATAGTGGCCACGAACTTCCACTCGTCACTCACCTGAAAGGTCAGGGAAGGATACCATGAGACATACCTTATTACATTTACATGTGTAGTTTATGTTTCTGATGATTTTAGGACTAAAAAGTGAGAGAAAGATATTATGTTGCAATTCGCAGTAAGGATGCCATCCTGCGCTCTACTATAGTAATATCCTTAGCTGTATCACAGTTTCCTCCCAGACAATTGGTCACCGGCATCTAGCCAAACGTGCACAGAAAACAACCAAGAGGTCCCTACCGCGGAGTCATTGTCCTCATCCCTATAGTGGTCTGAGACGGTAGTCACATGACCCACTGCCTCCCTAAGATCAGCGGAAAGATGCGGCTGGTCTGTTCGGGGCGGGACAGGGGGCCGGCCGTCAGCTGCTTCCCTTCTCCTCCGGAGCTCGATGGCTTCAGCCCCCCAGGGGTGGATTCCGTTAGCGCCCGGAGGATGACCGTTAGCGCTCTCCTTTGTACTTTCCTCTTCCTGCTCCTCCCCCGGAGGAGGAACCTTCATCAGCCTCGGCAGCAGCTTCAGGAAGATGTACCGTATCCATGGCGACATGACGTGGGTGGACGCGCCGCGGAAGTGGATGTTACTTACGTAAATCGTTGTTACCGTCTCTATGGTGACGAAGATCATGGTGAACATCAGATAACGGCCGATCAGGGGGATGTCCAGAGAAGTGGCGGGGATGATGTCGGCGATCAGCAGCACAAACACCACCAAGGCCAGGAGAATGTTGATACAGAGTCCGACCTTCTCCCCACAGTCTACAGGCAGGTAGAACACCAGGATGGACAGCAGAGTCAGCAGGATGATGGGCACGATCATGTTCACGATGTAGAACAGCGGCTTTCTGGCTAACATGAAGTCATAGATGACAAAAACACTGTCTTCAATCTCGACCCTCCTGCTTGGGATGTCCACGATCTGCCACTCTCCACTTTGCTTAAAGTCGTCATACACAAAACCAAGATTTACCAAGTCCACCTCTCGTTTGCTGTATGTCCAGGATGAGAACTGGAGCGTGCAGTTCTGCTTGTCGAAGGGGAAGTGACGGACGTTGATAGAACACTCACTCGTGAAAATGGACGGCGGCAGCCAGTACACGCTCCCGTCGTTGGAAATGATTGCTTTTGTGTGGAGCGCAACATCATATTGGCCGTCTTTGCTGAAAAAGATAAGATAACCCATAATATTATGTTGAGTACATTCTGTGAATTTTAATGTTAATATCATTTTATTGCCATTTAACATTTGGATATTATAAAATCTGTGTTCCAACAATATTTTCATTATCATGAGAATGCCTTCACAATGAAATTTGTGCTATGTGTGGGTTTTGTTGCTAGTGTTTTGTGGGCACGAAATTAAAAAAAAATTAATTGACGTGAAATACAACTCACTTGTTTAGCAGGACAATGTCTGGTTTCCACACGGATTCTGCTGGCACGCGGATGCTGGGGATGTGGTCAAAATCTTCCTTGTTCCATGCCAGTCGGTAGTCTACCCAGGACTGCAGTGGGGATACATGGTAATACAATCAGGAAGCAATCAGGCCCATCACCAAAAGCAAGCGATATGTTAAAAGGTTGACAACTATTGACAGGACGAGTCGAAAAAGATTAGAACTCTACAAACGGTTCTTCACTTGATACTTACCAGCTCCACCCACACGTTCGTCCTCATAAACTCCGCCTTTTCGTTCTATAAACAAACAGGAGATTTTACCATGAAAGTTAATGACCCACCAAGACAAATGCCACTAAAACGGTAGAAATTTGGTGCAACAAAATATTTCTTAATTATCAATTTCTTAGTATTTTTTAGTGTTGATAAATAATATCTTGAAGAACAGTGACCTAATTTATGTTCAATAAATAAATGAATATTACCTATACAAGCAAAATAGATATTTCCACGCATACTACACGAAAATGCAGGTCTACCTACGACTATGAACGTTTCGTATTTACCACAGCGATGACTTGGATCACCAACAGCTTGAAGTTGACGGGTAGAACATCAGTTGGAGCCACGACTGGCCTGACATCCGGGCTGTACCTGGACTCGTTAAACAGCTGCCGGACAAGGTTCTCTTCCGAGGCCGCACAAAAGGCACCTCGAGGGGACAGGAATGGTCGTGGTTAACCAATCAAACGAATGATTACTGTTACAAATGGAAATACAAATCAATTGCACAAAAAGATTGAAGTGGCCATCGATTGGACAAGCTCAGCTGTAGAAGTCAACATGACTAGTCATGAGGCACCCCTCCCCTCCCGGGATGTGCTGGGGAAGACAATTCTATATGGAGAGAAACGTGATATTTTGTCTGCATGAAAGCTGTTTAAGTGATGTAGAATTCGGGATGAACTTTGTTGTGCAGTGACAAAGATATCAGGGGGATCCGGAAGTACATGGCAGTTAAGGTTAAGGATGACTGGCACGAGGGAACATGACGCATCACGTCTACTGTTTCTCCTACATGAAAGATGACGTGCTGCTCGTCCAACTGTTCTGTCTAACATCACTGTGAATGTGCACATGAGCCGGGGACGTTCCTGTGACGTCAACATGGCTGACATACCTACATAGCTGACGGGACTCTGCAGGGCAAATAAATATCTATCTCGTTGACAAATTGGGTAGTTTTAATCTGAACATTTGCGAATATTACAATAAAAGAGATCACAAAACGTAATCATATAAAACTAATTTTGTCTCGACCAATATATGTTCGTGCACTACATTGCATATCTATTCTAGTTGAAATGTCGATGTCAAACCTTTCGAAAACCCAATGTCCAAGACGAATGTCTCACAATTTCCTTTTGTGAAATTTTCGACAATTTTCAGGCAATACCCTTTCCAACTGATGCACACAATCGGTTCACATTGCGTACGAGATGCACGATTTCTACACTGCATGAATCCCAAGAATCCATGATGTTAGGTTGATCTTCCCCCTACCCCCTGCTGTTCCAACACAAAACCTACTTCTATGACGTCTTCCACACCTGTTTGTAAGCCATGTACTGAGAATTGATCTGTAAACTCACCTGGAATTGCCCAGCATATCGCAAACAGCCCGAAAACAGCCCGTCCGCCCATTGCGAACCCTGAATCTATTTTAAATGAACCAGTCAAGATCAATGGCTTACTTTACAGGCCAGACGTGACAAGTCTCTGTCCAGGCGTCTAATATCTCATTTCAAAGCATATGATACTATGATTGATGTTGCTTCACGCCTGGCTTGACATGACGTTGTTATGATGTGTTATGCTTGGATTGCTCTGATCTTCACACCAGGTTCTGGTCATCTGCCCATTCATGTTGGCGTCACGGTAACAGTAGTGCTGCTACGTTAAGTTACCAGGGCATTCCCGAGTACCATCCTCCGTGGTAGCCGTTTGTAAGCGAAAGTTTTGAGCCTGGGTCACTACGGAGGATGGTACTCAGATTAGTATTAGCACTATAGTTTTACATAATGTGCAGATCGCCTCTGAGATAATAATAACGTAATAGTCCCCTGTTCATAATACGTTTTATAACCATTGGTACTAGTCATGTTATAAATGGATGGTTTCATCATATATAGGAGATCGGAGGTTCACGCTCTTCGCTCTTATAGTTAACTACAACTGAGTAAACGACACAATGTGCATGGCATGGATGCATTGTCCAGATGCCTTTTATTTTGGCATTGATCTGATGGCCTGTGTATACTAGTGTGCCATAGATCTTATTCTAACTTTTGCCTAATTAATTGCCTGCTAATTTTACATTCCATTGTGATAAAGGAAATATCTGTTTTGCAAATATAGAATCAAAATACACACAGAGGCTAGTCTTTTATACGGTATAATAGCTATATCTGTGTTCTTCTCGTCTGGCTATACCTCAACCATACCCCGGCTATGGCTATATCTCGCTTTTCCTGATGTTTTTTCTCCTTTTCCAGATCACATCGCAGAGAAGCATCGGCTGAAATCGAAAAGTACCCCAACTGTGTTGACAAATTGTGTCTGTGAACATTTATGAAGGAACTACGTTGTAGTAAAAGGAGCGTTACGATTTCATGATTTACCACACGTAAACAGGGGACTCTGAATCCGGGTTTTACGACAATAAAGGACTACTTGTGGAATAACTAGAAGTAATCTCCAAACCTTATCCAGTTGTAGAGATTGAATTGTATGTACATTCTGAAGTAGTACTGTCCAGCTGATTAAAACTTGACATGGCGTCTAGGGAATACTTTTTCATGAACTTTTTTTTTACATTGAAATAGCCGCGCTAGATTTACTCTGACGAAAGGTGCTTCTATAAACAGTCGCAAGACGCTACAGAGTGCAATGGTGCAACTTCAGTGAAATACACTTGATTCGAAGGGCAAAACGAATTTTAGTTAGTACTGTTGGCACATTGCCGTTAATATTATGCCATTGCAGTCACATGGCACATATTGCGAATTTACGTACAGGCGTTTATTGGCACACATAAGCTAGTACTGGACGGGTTGCTCGTGACAAGTCTCTGATCCCACTACTGGAAGGAGTCCTCGTACCAGGGCTCTGCAAACAGCACAACGGTCCCGACTAGTAAGATGATGGAAAACAGCCACAGGCAGATCCGGTCAACCAGGGCAGCCATGAACCTCCACTCGTCGCTCACCTGGAAAAGAAGCCTCATAGTCACTAAATCCGCGGTGTTATCATGCACAGACGCACAACGTGCTGCTTTCTTTGGCATCGATAATTGCTGCCGATTTTCCGTGTGGTGACAGCAGTGAAATAATACTATCAAGCTTATTTTGTTTTGTTCCGAGTGGCTGGTAGTTTTCTGCATGCAGCTATTCATTGTGTATGTAATTGAACAGCATGGCTAACTCATTTTAACAAAAAAAAAGGCTGTTGCAAATGACTTTTCTGATTATGATTTCTACACACTACCGAAAACATTTCACTGCCCAGTACGTGTATCATATCCACTCCAGTCGTTTCCAACAGAACAGAATGGCTCCAAGGGCTTGAATTATATTTCCATTACTATTTTTGTACTAGAGTAGACCGGTAATGTGTACTCAATATACGATCTGGATAGAGTAGACCGGTAATGTGTACTCAATATACGATCTGGATACATTACCGCCGAGTCGTCATCTTGGTCTTTGAAGTGATCAGATATCAGCTGTACGTTTCCCGCGGCTTCCCTCAGTTCAGACGACAGTTTGGGCTGGTCGGACCGGGGCGGGACAGGTGGACGCCCGTTCTGAACAACCCCATCTCGCTTCCTCATCTCCACTGCATCCCAGGTGGGGGAGCTATCTTCATCCTCCTCTTCCTCCTCCTCCCCGGGAGGCGACATCTTCATCAGCTTCGGCAGCAGCTCCAGGAAGATGTACCGTATCCATGGCGACATGACGTGCGTAGCGGTGCTGCGGAAGTGAACATTCCCCACGTAAATAGTCATGACCGTGACAATGGTGACGAATATCATGGTGAACATCAGGTACCGACCAATCAGCGGGATGTCCAGGGACGTGGAGGGGATGATGTCAGCGATCAGCAACAGAAACACCACCAAGGCCAGGAGAATGTTGATGCAGAGTCCGACCTTCTCCCCACAGTCTACAGGCAGGTAGAACACAAAGATGGACAGCAGGGTCAGCAGGATGATAGGCACGATCATGTTCACGATGTAGAACAGCGGCTTTCTGGCTAACATGAAGTCGTAGGCGATAAACACGTTATCATCGGTCTCAACTTTTCTATCCGGGATCTCCAGGATCGCCCACTCTCCGCTCTCTTTGAAGTCATCTTGAACGTAACCTCCCTGTTGGAGATCGACCTCCCGCTTGTCGTACGTCCACGACCCGAACTGAAGTGTGCAGTTCTGCTTGTCGAAGGGGAAGTGGCGAACGTTGATAGAGCATTCACTGGTGAAGATGGCCGGAGGCAGCCAGTAGACGTAGCCGGAGTCGTACACCAACGCCCTCGTGTACAGGGCCACGTCATACTGTCCGTCTTTGCTGATAGGATTTAAAAGATTGAAAATATCAATATTCAATATCGACCTCAATGATATTATGATTACTTCCGACCACCTTACTTTGAGATGTCACTTGGAGCGGGCGTGTGAGTTTAAAGTACATAGGCGTTGAAAAAAATATTTAAGTGTCAATAGTCAATATGGGCTGTAAGAATTTATGGACAATATCATGTATTATAGTGAGGCGGATATCATCCTGGTTGTCACTAGAGGTCGATCAACCTGGTTGTTACTCTAGATGGCGCCGATTGTAACTGAGAGCCACTCGAGCTGCCAAGTTAGAACACATGGATATCCCAAATTTCCAAGTACGTTCTCATTTCATCAACAATCTCGTCCTGGGGCACTAGGTCGGTCACAGAAATGAAGCGATCGTATCTACTGCCAATACATAGCTTGTAGATGATTACCTACCTACCTAGTCACCTGACCTACAGGTCAATGGGGGCAAGGTAGACATGAAGATAGAGAGCTGCAGATGATTAACTTGAGCCAATTTTTGTTGCTTGTATAATTTTCCATGATACATTTGCATCAAAGGCAGTTATTACTCATTCAAAATACTTTTGGCATACGCTTTTGCTCATCCCACCAAACTAAGGTATTCCAAGCTGGAAGGCCATCCTTTTGTCTACAGATATACACAATGTAAGAGAGCACCACCCTTTTCTTGCGACGTATCTATCCATATCGGCCTGATAGGTTTTGTTGTTCTTACTTATTAAAAAGCATGATGTCCGGCCGCCATATTGCCTCTGCAGGGACCCGGATGAGGCTAATGTGATCATAGTCTTCCTTGTTCCAGCTCAGTCTAGGGTCGGTCCACTCCTGGAAGGGGAGGGGTAAAAAGCAAGAGTGATGTTCTAATGCGGTCCACCAACGTCGCATGTTTCAGTGATCCACCAGCGCTGAAAGTTATCAAAATGTCCTGTCAATGTTGAATGTCCAAGCGTTTCACTCATGCTGCTCGCTGAATTTTTCCACTGCATGTTTATATGTTTTCTACCAGCGCTACATTTTAATGTTCAACGACTGTTAAACCGATTCACCAATGTTACATTATAAAGTATCCAACCAATACTGTATGCTAATGTATCCCAACAATGTTGCATGTTTAAGGGTCCCAACAACGTATGTATAAGTGTCCCAACAATGTTGAATGTTAAAGTGCCCCAACAATGTTGCATGTTTAAGTGTCCCAACAATATTGCCTGTTTAATTGTCCCAACAATGTTGCATGTTTAAGTGCCCCAACAATGATGCATGTTTAAGTGCCCCAACAATGATGCATGTTTAATTGTCCCAACAATGTTGCATGTTTAAGTGCCCCAACAATGTTGCATGTTTAAGTGCCCCAACAATGATGCATGTTTAAGTGTCCCAACAACATTGCCTGTTTAAGTGTCCCAACAATATTGCCTGTTTAAGTGTCCCAACAATGTTGCATGTTTAAGCGTCCCAGTCATGGTGCACAACTCTAAAGATTCCTCCAATCGTGCATGTTAAAGGATTTTTACCTGCGCGACCCACACATTAGTCCGCATCACTTCTTCTTTCTCAATCTATACGGAAAACAAAAATGGGAACCAATTATTGGTTATCGGAAAACTGTTCTTGGGTTCATATCGTAGTGGGTTCGGATTATTTGCTTTGGATAACCACATAAGTGACTTAGGACTACAGAAGTAAGGGCGCAGTAGAAAGAAAACGTCGGCGATAATACTCTTGACCAGGTTATTCAGGCCTATGTAAGCTGAAATTGCAGCTTCTCGATATGAAGAAGGTATCATAAAATCAACTCCAAGTGATGTTAGGTATTAATTGCAATATCAAAGAGTGACTTCGTTTAACTGTTGTGACAATTGTTATGTAATGAAATAGTGTTAGGTGGAGATTTCTCCATCTTACAGGTAGAATGAGATATGACCGAAGTCACCTACAGCCAACAGCTCATATTTTATGGCTTTTATAAGAATGATGATATTTATCACTTACAACACTGATGACCTGGGACACGGCCAGGGTAATCTTCACTGATACCACTTCGGCTGGTGTCAGGGCAGGTCTCACACCGGGGTTGTAGGCGCTCTCATTGAAGAGCATGCGCACTAGCCTCTCCTCAGAATCTGCCGCTAACGTACCTGAAAATGACAAATTGATGTTCTCAAATCCTTTGTAACAAAAATTCCGAATGTAAAGACTTGTCTTTTAATTTGTTTCCATTAATCAGCTATTCCAACAAGACAAGTGCAGGGATTATCCAAGTGACGTCACGTCCTATGAGATGAACAGCTGTCAGAATTTCTTCAGAAACGCCTTCTAATTTGGGATGACAAATTCAAACCAGCCAGCTATCTGACCTTCCACAACGATACTGATAACTTGTAAACATTTGTGTACCTACACAATACGGCTGTTGCACATAACTCGTTCTTTTCCCTACTGTAGTAGTATGTCTTGCAGTTCTGCCCCTTCCCCAACCCTTTATAGTGCTCTGTTCTGTAGCCATGTGCAAGGCAAAACTGTTATCTTTCGCTGTTGCATACATGTACCTGAGAGTCTATTCTGCAATGCAGTAGTCTATAATGCAGCACTATGCACCCATGTTCTGTACCTCGATTCTATAGTATCGTTACATGTTTAGAAATGTTTAAGTTAAACGTCATATTGTTACCTTCTCCAAGAAGGTGTCATATTTTGTGTAGCGTTTGTGGGTGTGTTTATTTGGGTGTAGGAGACCAGCATAACTCGAGAACGCCTGAATAGATTGTATTGATATTTGGTATGTGGACCGGGTAGGTCTTGTTTTGATAGGCTGTAACCCGGTTCTGTAGCTGTTCAGCTTTATGTTATGTACTAGTATTAGTCTACGTCAACGAAACGATGGCATATTCTATAAACCGGCATTGTACATGAACCGATGTCTGCAATAAACCTTGTGGGTCGCCGCACCCTGATTTCATGAGCATACATTGCGTACAATAAACTTGAGCTCTGGCCTGTGGTGCCATTGCTCACCCTGCATTCCTGTAGCTAAATATAACTTATGCCATGCAATATTTACCACACGCCGGGTCTACGGGTCCCCCGTGCTCGGTACTAACATTACGACAGGCTATCATACACGTATATTGGTCGGAAAAGATTGAGCTTTGCGTACAAAAACAGCTCACTTGAGATCTTTCATACCTACAGGATTATTGTCGGAGTTTCTAATCAACAGACAACATTGCTATTTGACCTATGTCATTAAATCTCTCCAAGGCCAACGATACTGAGATGTCTGACACCAAAATAAAGGTCTCTAGATAACCTTAAACCTTTGCTGTTGTGTGACACATGGTTATGTGGATCGACTAAACTCAATGGACGCGGGAAACATGTTTCGATTCTAGTAGAAAAATATCAGATTAGATTATGGTTTGGTTTATGTGTTTGTTGTTCGCCGTCTGTAGGATTTAGCCCCCACTGTGCGACGTGAGCAGAGCTAAACATGAACTTTTTTTTTCATCCCAGGAACAGAACGTTGATACTAACATACTCAGTCAGGCTGCCGTTTGTACAGACGTACCTGTGATCGTGATGACCAATATCAGCAGTGTGATCCCACCCAACCGGTCCATCCTGGGGAGGTCTGCAGTTAACAGGGGCAAACTGTAGGGAATGAGGTTCACAATATTCACAATATCATGGCTTATAACCGATTTTTGATTTGTTGTAATGTTGGTATATAGATTTAAGATATGGTTGCACAATAAGGTAACATATTCAAATTAATTATCAAGTATATGAATTTACAACAGTTGTTGGTGAACTGAGAAAATAAGCTCGTGTGCCTGATTATGATATCCAGATCCAAAGTCATCCCGGATACAATCTGACAATCATGTGAAAGTTGACACACAATAACCATGTTTGACATGAATCGGGCAGCTGAACTGAACAACTGCACATGTACACATGTAAAAACCGACATACCTAAACCGCTAATGTTGTCCCTGGTGAAAACGACAATGAGAAGCTTGCCCCGTGTGTTTGTGAAGCGATGACAGGGATATCTGGCGGTCCGGCCTGCTCTGATCCTAACCCGCGGATTTGGGTTCAGCGGATTGTACAGGGGAGGGGGTCAGTGGATACAATTATGTGTTAAGTTACACAGGCTGGACTGTCGGCTCCAGTGAACGTGTGACGTGCTGATGTGAATGACGCATCTGATGCCCCATCGTACGGAAATAAACCGGATGATCCTACTACACTATGTAATCACGAGATTTTGAACACAAAACTCAGCACAAACTATCGAGAACTATCCTTGCTGAAGGCCTGTTGTGTTGGTAAGGTCGCTATTTCTGGACACTGTGATCCTTAGAAAATGTCAAGCATCTGATCTCTAGTCTTTTCAACTAGCAAACTTCAAGCGACTGGAGATGCTCCATCCGTAGGCTCTGTGGTTAACTCTTACAATATTGATATTAATTATTCAAAAATAAAAATCGGCAGCAATATAGATTGGTCTGGATTGAAACAGTGCTTAGAATGATGTCGGCGTGGATATTGACCGGACGGCTTTACGCATATATCCCAGGGTTAGAGAGAGAATGTTCAGAACGGGGTCATCCGGACTGATCTATCTGTTTACAGAATTCAACTTTACAGACGAACGAGGTGAATAGAATGGCTAATAAAGGTACCTTCGTCTGTAAATATAGATAAAATGAATACACATAGGCCGCTGGTATTGTGATTTATTGTCAAATATAAATAACTTTATCAATCTACAAAACATCAATTGCATGTTACGTAGTCATAACAATCGTTTGCCTTTTTTGCAAATAAAGTTTCCGCAACCTAAGTGAATCCAACTTCGATGAAAACACCAGTTGCTACTGTATGAAGTATTATCACTTATCTTCTCACTGATTACCCCTTGCCGCAGACGCTATAGTCAATTAAAATACGCCCTGTCTCGTAACGGGACTGCAGCTACTGCAGTATGCAGCTTTCCGCTAGATGTCCTCTTTCATGCCAAGCTGCTGGTCCACCATAGGAATAAGAAATTCGTTAGATAAGTAAATGTGAACTTGTAAATAAAACAAATTATCGTTCAAATGGGACCGTTTCTGTTCCCATACTCAGAAATAAAATATTTCTTACAATACTCCATCCACACAAATGTGCATGTCATAAAACCTATACAAAAGTAATAGGCTATGGAAAAATATAATAAAATTATCTCCCAAGCAAATGAATGTTTGTTTCTGTTTCAGTAGATGTGTTGTTATACTCAATCAAAGTAACAAGTCAGCAAAATCAATGAATTCAATGGGAACACAAATAATAGACCACGTTGGAAGTGTGATTTGTCAAAACAATCATGACAGACTATCTAAATTGAATTGTTAAATTATATCATGAAGAAACTAAAATATTTGCCAACTAAAAAAGAGACTCAACGAAAAATTTGAGCCTAAACGCTCTGTCCTCAGCTATCTGACCCAATGCATTGCTCTGGACGCAAGACTTCATGCATGTGTGACGTCAGCAATGGGTCAAGGGTTGATAGAAGTCGATATTTAAATTTTTGAGCTGGCGAGCAGGCTAATTCCTCTATAGTCACCATGAAGACCTTGGTGTGAAACGCCAGTGTTGTCTCCGATGCGTTCACCGACTCCTCCCAGGTGAACAGCTTGAAGGCATGATACGGAGAAGAGCTGAGGAGTTCCATCAGGCACCTCCCATAGACAGTTTCTCCACAAAGACACACCTCATAGCTCACGCTGTCTTACAAGTTGACAAGAGTTCACCGCTGGCCGAGAGGACAAATAGGCCTCGGCAACACACATTGACACAGAGGATTGTACCTCACAGATGTCCATGGCGACGTTATGTAGAACGTATCTTACACGTGTTCATGTTCTTTAGATGGAATCTCCGCAACAATTACTGCTTGTTATGAGTAGAATGGTATCACCCAGATGTTCATCGCAATGTTGTTTATAAGATGGTATCTCTCAGGTTTTCTTCGCCATGTTCTTAGTAAGATGGCATCTCCCAAATTCTCACCACTTTGCTATGCATAAGATGGTATACTACAGGCGTTCCCCGCCTTGGTATCAATAAAATGGCATCTCACAGATATTCATCGCGATATTATATGTTACGTTATGCGATGATGTTGTAGACATATCCATGGTAATGTAGTGCAGCCCTCTGTTGGTGCGCGTCGAGTGATCCTACAATGGTCAGCCAAGTGCCAAACGTGTTGAATTGTGATTGGTGCAACGTGCGCATGAGCACGGCACCCTGTAAACATGACATGACGTGCCAGTCCTGGCGAGCGATGACCCCGTCCTCAGCCCGTGTTTCCCAGGAACAGCGGCTCGAAGAACAGACCCAGGGTCCCGAGGACGCAGACGATGATGAAGAGCCACAGGCAGACGCGGTCAATCACCAAGGCAACGAACGACCACTCGTCACTCACCTGAAAAAAAATGAAGAAAAAAAAAAAAACTCTTCAGTGACTGAGCACTGAACAAAAACATGGTCTTGGTGTTGAATATTTTAAACTACTATGAATATTCTGTGCAATGGTGACGAAATATATACTGTATAACTGCTAGGTATAACCCCTGGTATAGCCATATTTATGTCATATTTGGGCCGTGATAACGTTCGATACAGGTGTTCGAAAAAGCTGTATCACACAGGCTCCGAGGTTGTATCACACAGGCTTCCATCGAATAATTCGAACGTACCCTGCCCACGCCGAGTGCGGCGCGGTCGAAAATTCGAATACCTTGATTCTGACGTTGAAACATTGCTGTTGTATAACCCTCGGTCCCAGTCCTCCCGCGGGTCGGATCACCCTCCGGCCTTCGGGCGATCCGACCCGCGGTCGGACTGATACCTCGGGTGATACGGAATACACCATGTTGTATTCTATATTTTCCAAATATGTAAATTACTACATGCCATTAGAGTCCATTGTTTTGTTTTAGCGCTAAATAAAATTTCCGTTACCGCGGCTCCCTCGTCCTTTGTCTTGAAGTGGTCTGCGATGAACTTGACGCTCTTGACGGCGTCCTGCATCTCGGGCGGCAGGACTACTGGCGAGTTGCGGTCCTGCCGGGGAGGGGCCTGTGGGCTGCCTTGGCTGATGGTGCCTAACGGCCGGCCCTGAGCGTCCTGAAGAACCCCGTTACGAACCTGTGTACGTACAAAATGGGGGGACAAAGAGTAAATAAATGAATAACACTTAATGTGCTCATGAGGAAAGGCTGACCTTTACTTCACTTAGCAATTATTTCACTGCATCTATTGTGCTGATGAGAATAGGCTGGTCTTTACTTCACCTAACAATCATTTCACTGCATCTATTGTAACATCACAGGTAGCAATCAACAAATGCAAACAAGAAACGATACAGGGCGTCAATATCATGAATAAATACAGGATACCCATTCTATATTGCAAACTGCATAATAGATACAACACATAACTAACTGTTACATTGATGTCTATTGTGAATAATAGACTGGATATAACCTTTTTCATGGGCATGCTGTCCACCGGCTGGTCCCACATGTAGATCGGTTTCTCCTCCTCATCCTCCTCATCGTCTCCCGGCTTCTGGATCCGCAGGATCGTCGCCAGGACCCTGGTCACGGCACGCATCCAGGCCGGCATCTCGTGCGTCTTGTCCGTCCGGTGATGCATGTTCAGGATGCACACGGTACTCACGGTCGTCATGGTGACGAAGATCATGGTGAACATCAGGTACTTGCCGATTAGTGGGATCTGTAAAGACGTGGATGGGATGATGTCTGCGATCAGCAGCAGGAACACAGTCATGGCCAGTAGTACGGAGATGCTGAGTGTGATCTTCTCCCCACAGTCGGACGGCAGGTAGAACACCAGCACAGATAAAGATGATATCGCGATGCAAGGAATGATCAGGTTGATGATGTAGAACAGAGGCTTTCTCTCAATGATAAGGTCATAGTAGATATACACCTCGTCCCCTTCCACCAACCTCCTGCTGGGGGAGTCGAGCAGGTTCCACTCTCCGCTGGCTTTAAAGTCATCCAGGATGGCCGTTTTGCCATAATCCGAAATGACCAGGTTCACCTCGTCAGACGTGTAGGTCCAGGAGCCGAACTTCATGCTGCAGTTCTGTCGGTCAAACGGGAACTGGCGCACGTCGATAGAGCAGGAGCTCTGGAAGATGGCGGGAGGGAGCCAGTAGCAGTCCCCGGTGTTGTAGACTATCACGTTCGAGTGGAGGGCAACGTCAAACTGGCCGTCCTTGCTGCGGGTTCGGATTTCAGTTTTATTAGCTATTGGTATCGGTATATCACACTTTCAGAAACGTGCAATCTGATACGAGAAGATTATATAACGGCAATACACTGAGTGAATGAAACTTGAGCATCTTCGTTAGTTAGCTTAGGATCTAGACTCTGTGGATCTGAATTCCCGACAGGTTCTGATTTTTACTTCGCAAGGATTTTCTGACACATTCTTCAGGCAAAAAAATTGTATCTAGCCTCGGTTGGGAATTAAACCACAATCATTCCGGTATTGCTTGAATAGTGTACTGCTTCTTGTACAAAACGCTTGAGGCGGTCTACCGCATGCACGCTGCAAATGATAAAATGCAAATAATAACAATAAAAAAAACTACAAGGAGAACAACGGCCCATGCCTCCTATGTGCTATGACCTATGTACAGTATGAGCTTTGTGTGACGTGAAGGTAAGTAAAGTTGTTTACTTGTTAAAGAGAACGATGTCAGGTTTCCAGACCACAGCTGCAGGCACTCGGATCGCCTCCAGGTGGTCAAAGTCTTCCTTCACCCAGGCCAGACGGTAGTCCTGCCATTGCTGTCAGGTCGGGGAGGGGATATGAGCAGCATGAAACACGGGGTCATAGCCTCAAACTAATCTAAAGGTTCCCTTGGCCAGGAACAGACTCATGGCTATGTCTTTTAGTGTCAGGGTACTAAATGACTGGAAGGCCCTATACTACCGTGGGATGAGTTAATTAGTTCAAAATCAGGTTGGACAAAGTATGGGAGAACAGGATCCCACAGTTAATGCCTTTATCCCGAAGTTGGTATTCAGGTATATGTAATATCACACAGCATGCAACAAATGATCTAGTTTAGTATTATAATTTTCTTAAAACGAATACCACGTACGTGTTTTTAAATGTAGGCTTATAATGAAGATGATGATACCGTGTATGAATATGGATACGTACCTGTTCCAGCCAGACGTTAGTCTTCAGAATCTCAGCCTTTTCGGTCTGGATAAAAGGCAAGGAAGATCATAACGTTATGACTACTATCAAATAACTAATCATGATTCCGCTAGCTCATACCTTTGCCAAGTAATTTTGTCTCCATGCAATGCAAATAAGATATAAAAGAAATAGAGACTACATGCAGGCCGATAGTGTTTGGGGTACTGACCACACTGATGAGCTGGGACAGGTACAGACTGAACGTTGTTGTGACGATGTCGCCAGGCCTGAGGGCGGGTCGGATCAGCGGGCTGTAGTTAGTGCTGTTAAACAGGTGCCGCACCAGCCGCTCCTCCGCCTCCGCACACTCACATCCTGCCGGACAGACAGGAAACGTTAGTATTGTGATATCTGACACTGCCGGAAAAATACTCCAGTGTCGAGTCACTAGGCCACAATAAATAAATTCTATGGATGACATCAGCGCACTCTTTAATTTTTGCCTGCTTTCAGAAAAGAAGAGATTTTTTTTGCAGGAATGGTCAACATAATGATAAAGTACCAAAATGGGTTGTTTTCTTTCCGTCGGTAAACATTTTGGACATTGTGATGTTAAGCTCTTTTCTTTCTTGGTCTTTGGAGTTGCGGTTGGAGATACATGTACATGATAGATATCCCTTTAAGATCTCATGTGACATTCAGTAACGATTGGCAGAAACTGACCGCGCTACAACCTCCACTGTCTGTGAATGAGAACTTCGTCGCTGTCTCTGTACTACTTCCTCAGTTATACATGCAGGTGATGGCAGAGGTCATTAGTACATTTAGTAACTGGTGAAGAGCGCGGACAATGTCAAACATGTAGCCTGATGGGGCCGCGATGACCAGCTGGATATGTGGAGCCCGTCAGCCGAGGACTAATCAAAGTGTTCTTAAGTGCTGAGTAAAGTTCGTAGATAAGAATTAAGATCCTTTCAGTACTATTCTTTTATTGGCTAAGACTGTTGCACATTTATTCTTTCTTCTTTAAAATATTGTCTAAGGAACAACAACAATTCAAGCAGCAAGGCCCCCATTTCCACTAGACGGAGATCGCGATGCGTTCTCACTGCGGCCTAAATAGGATATCTGTAACCTTTGATTTCATACTGGATATATGATACAGCATATACAAGTGTGGCCTAGTGGACAGCAAAACACACAAAGTGTAAGATAATTCGTTTCTTTTCTATACAATTCGTGGGGCGATCTGTCAAATTCTAGGTTTCAGAGAGAGCTTGTCCTAGTGGAAAGGGGGTATGACAAAATGGTTGCTTTGTTTGGCACAACCAGCCTACTAACGACTGCCGAAGGGCATTATTATTTGCTGTTTGATTTCGAGGATGGTGTCTAGTTTCTTTACTAAGCCTGGCTCCTATCCTCCGTAGTAACCAGTGGCTATATCTTAAAGTTTTCGCCAGAACGAGCCATCGATTACTACGGAGGATGGTACCCGGGCCACCAAATGACAATATTTGACACAAATCTGAAGGGAGATGCTCAACGACCGAGGCAGTAAACATTGTGTGGCACATATAGACATACTACCAAATATAGACATGCGCAGTAGTTTCCTGCTGCCTGGCGAGATTCTTGAATTACAAGAATCTTAAAATAGCCTTTGGGTTGGGATGTTAGGTCGGAAAGGCACGTCCTCTTGATGTGGAGTGGCAGGGAGAAGTGCAAACAAAAACGTCCAAATCGAAACAACTGAGAAAGTCATTCAGGACAACCATCGTACTTTAACGTAAATAACCCTGCCTTGACAGGCTTCACAACGTTTGCAAAGCTAATCACATGTAGGATACAAATATATTTAACCTAGAAGTTGTCAGTCGTTTGAAAAAAAATTAAGGAAACCTATGTTAGACGGCAACGCCAGAAAAAAATGTTACAAGGGCTTTAACTCTGCTGTTCTCTATCCCACCATGATCACTTTGGAGGTGCGGCAGTGAACTACAAAATGATGGTTAGACCATGTAACGCTTTCTCTTTACTGTGCAGCTACCGCACGTATTTACTCAGAACCAGAGCAATATTGTAGTAGCGACCATAGCAGATATAGTGTTATTGTTTATTCAAAGGGAAAAGAAAAACGAAGTCTGTACGTAAAAGGTAAAACAGTTAAACTTATTGTACTCCATCAAGTATCATAATATGTTAACCACGTTTCCTTAACAGTGACAGTGTCGTTTATGATTGCTCTGCACTGTGACAATAGTACTATGTTGTTGTTGTTGTTTGGGGAGGATCATGGAAGACAACACCATTCACCTTTCAATTGCCCGGTCAATGACGTACCTAATATGAACCCCTCTACTGGCAGGTTGACATCAAAGGTCTATTATAAAGAAACTTTGTTCCCGCTGCCCGTCTTTTCCTTTGCACACAATTTGTTTACACACAGACACAGTTTGTTGGTCAGCGCAATGAGAGTTTCAATGGCTAACATACATATGTGTCGTTATTAGCAATACTTATAATCTGTATGCCGGTTCTTCAGACAGGACATAATACCCTCAGATCATCGCCCCAAAGGTCTGCTGTCACGCACAGTGTCGTTGCTCTCGTCTCCAGCAACTCCAATCTGCATATGCGCGCTGTCATGTTATCACATCCTCGTTACAACCCTGGTGTCATATAACATCCCCATGGCCACACATTAGCGCTAATGACCCGGGCACAGCTGCAGCCCGGCGGGGCACAGTGCTACATTCCCCACCCTATTACCCGCATGCCCGGCTATATATGGCAGTGGTGATCTCATGCGGCATTGGCAGCATTGGCACGAACCACAGGGACAGCGCCAACTGGAACTATAGAATCTCGACAATACATTCATGGAAACAACCCAAAATTTGGTAAAATTCGTTAATGTTCAGGCGCTTAGAAACTGCAAATGATGTGATATAAATGAATGATGCTCATACGTTTCTAATGTTTCACGATGTATTTCTAGTTTAAGCAATATACTTTGTGATCAGCTTTTTTTTCAGCAAGCAATATTTGCTTTGTGGCCATGAAACAAGTTGTGACCATGTCAACATCCCGCCGATGTGGTTGTAACTTATATTGCAGATAGAGTTCCTTAAATTCATTGACTTTTGCACATGGTTTGTGAAGGACTGTGCTGGTTAATTGGAAAACCGGTGCAAAGACTGATTTTAGTTTTTTACTTTTTTCTCCAGATTTCTCGACCTGTTGGGAAAGAATCTGACCTGATCTGATGAAGACTTCAGCTCAGGTCCGTCTGTTCCTGTCGGATCATTTGGCGTTAACTGAGAAGCAGGCGCTGATCTGTGCCATTTATACACCATAGTTTTTATTTACTTAGGATATTGTTATTGATTCCTATTCTATCCACGTCAAATCCCATTCTCTGTCAGCAGGGCTAGCCCTTTGTGATAGGCACATGCTAGTTGTGCGTGCTGAACAATGAATAAACTGAGAAGCATGGCCACTTTAGAAGTCACATTTAAGGGACGAAAATGTCGGGATTTACTGGTTAAAGGCTCACTATTAAGGTACCCTACCCTGCTAGTCATGTACAGGTACAACAGAGACTCCTAACTCGCGTAACTCACCTGCTGTGTAGACCGCGGTCAGCAGAAACAGCGCAGGGATCCAGCCGTCCATGGTGAGGTCTGGACTGAGGACTGTCGGCGGAGACCAGCCAACGAATGCGATATCTAACTTCAAATGTCTTCACACTCCTGGGAGCGCATATCTTAAGTACTAACACACTGGTATCTCGGGCTAGTAGCGCCGGTATTGAGTCAGCGCTGCCAGACAGATGGAAAAGGTTGTCAAATGTTGACGAGAAAGGTCACTTGACCCGGTGACCCGGCTGCCGTAAGTCCTGATGCCAGACCCCGGGTGACGGCAGGTTCACAGAGCTGGCACTATTAATCTGACGGCAGGTTCACACACCACGCACTAATCCTCACTGAGAGGCTGAAAGGGCGGAGGGTCAGCAGCGATCCTGGGAAACGTCGGTATCAAATCCGTGCCCAGTTCTGTCCACAACTTCTGCCTCTGCTTTTGGAAGATGGCCTCGGCTTTAATGAGCCGATAATGCAGGCATTAACATGCCGGAATTCCGGCCGGCTATTTTTGTTCCGCCAGTCCTACCAGTACAAACCTCATGAACTGTTGTTCTGTGTGTTTTCTCAGCCACAGAACGGAAAACAAACGACGTCTTCTGTAGTTACAACATTGATTTGCCATACCATACTCTAGACAAAGGAAACTAGTACAAAAATGGCCGAGAATAGAAAAAGGTCTATTTTGACTATTTCCCAAACAAGCCAATTGTGTTTTTATTTACAACAATGGGTGACAGGGTTCCCTCGTCTCTGTTTATGGGAAAGGATGATAACAAGAAGTAATATACGGGGCTACTTAAACGAATGCGACGCCATTGTCCATTTACCATGATATAATTGATTTGTCATTCTGTTGGTTATATATCCAATGACACCAACCAAAATTACAAAATTTTCATTTTGTATTCAATAACAAGAATAGCATGATGTTATCAGCATATTAGCGTGCTCTATCGCACCATTAAAACCCCTCTTTACAACCGAGAATTTCGTCGCTATGTTAACCAATCATAACGACAATGACGTCACAGTGAAGCTGACAGTTCGGAAACTCGCACCTCGATTCGCGTAAAGCGAGCTTGATCATCTTATATAAATGTAAGTGAAGATATAAATATCATTTGCTAACATATCGTCTCAAACGTACTGTGGCACATTGGAGTCGTTGGATAATATGATTACTTTGAGATGCAAACCTCGAGTCTTGTGTGATCTTGTGTGTTTTCGGGGTCTTTTGGTGTCATACTGCCAGAGCCGCCGAACTAGCCGGTGGCTATTCTATCAAGGATTAACCTTCCAACACAATACGTCTGTACTAGAATAAGATGGTCATGGGAACACGACCAGGTTTGGTGTTCCTTTACATACTCAAAAGGCATACAGCTGTGGGAGTCAGATTCAATCCTGGACATGATCCAGCATATCTATACATGTATCTCCTCTCTTTGCACAACGAGTGATACTTTAGCAGTCTCTGAGTCTCTGGAACCAGATGTTGTAACTGCTGCCGTTTCGTGAACACACTGAAAAGAGGGATACCTGATAAAAGTGTGTTCACCTCCTCACTGTGTCAACTTCAATTTTTCTGTGATGTTATGTAGGCTCTGATGTATAATAGACTTTTAAATTGCTGATACTGATAATCGAGTCAAAACTAATTTTCAAAATCAAACAATTCTCTGACAGATGTCTAATGTTATACATAAAGTTTACAGAGTGTAACACTCTGCACGTTCAAAGTCTATTTCCATAAATGGCTAAACATTGTCGACATCTTATGAATTGCTGCCTTCAAGGTACTGATGATACATCTATATCATCAGGCAGAAACAAGGGCTCGTAAAACAGTCCCAGGGTGCTCAGCACGCAGATGATAAGGAACAGCCAGAGACAGAGTCGGTCGATAACTATGGCAACAAACTTCCACTCGTCGTTGATCTGGAATGAAATACAACAGGAAGAACAAGGTCACTGCGTGGAAAGGTCATCACGCGCAAAGGTCACTTTGCCTTCAGCATGTTCAGGTCATCATGGGGACACGATGGGAAGTCATACAGGCACATAGAAGATATTAGCGACTGCGTCAAATAGTATCAAGTTCAATATACTCTAAAATGTGTTTCTTATAACAGCATGAAGTAAGGAGAATTTATTTGTTCAAATCATGGTTATTTAACTTTAAGAATAGTTTACAACACCTGTGATTCCTCGTCCTGATCCTTGAAGAAGCAGGCCACCGCCTTGACGTTCCTGATGACCCTGGTCAGGTCGGGCGGCATCTTGCCGGCGGCCCGCTCCTCCTTCGAATTCCCACCTGGCAAGCCGGTTCCGATCCTACCGAAGGGCCTGCCTGTGGCGTCGTGCAGGACGCCGTTGTTGGTCGTGGGTTTGCTGTACATGTCGATGTCGGGATCCCACGTGTTGCTGTGCTCCTCCGCCCCCTCCCCGTCCTCTCCCGGCTGGTGCAGCCGCAGGATCCGCGGCAACACCCGGATAAACACGAACCGGATCCACCCAGGCATTTCGTGCGTGCTGGCCGTGCGATGGTGCACGTTTAGAATCATCACCGTGGCAACCGTTGTCATAGTAACGAACGTCATCGTGAAAATCAGATATTTCCCGATAAGTGGCACGTCCAGTGAGGTGGAGGGGATGATATCGGCGATCAGCAGCAGGAACACAGTCATGGCCAGCAGTACGGCCATGTTCAGGCCGATCTTCTCCCCACAGTCGGACGGCAGGTAGAAGACCAGGATAGACAGGGAGGACGTCAGGATACAGGGGATGATCAGGTTGATGATGTAAAACAGTGGTTTCCGCTGGATGATAAAGTCAAAGAAAACGCTTACTTCTTTCTCGTTAGCGACTTTCCTGCAGGGCGATTTCAGGATGTTCCACTCGCCGCTCTCCTTGAAGTCGTCAGTAGTGGCAGTATCGTAATCCAAGACAATGTCCAGCTCCTCCGGACTGTAGGTCCATGAGCCGAACTTCATGCTGCAGTTCTGGCGGTCGAACGGGAACTGCCGAACGTCGATGGCGCAGTTACTCTGGAAGATGGCGGGAGGGAGCCACTCCACCTTCCCGTCCTCGTACACAAGAACCTTCGTGTACAGGGCAACTTCGTACTGCCCGTCTTTGCTGCAACCAGAAAATAACATATTCTCATGAGATCTGGTAAGTATCTTCGTGTAGAGGGCAATTTCGTACTGACCGTTCTTTCTACAGCTCAATAAAGATACTAATCTTTACGGAAAACGTCTCCCGATAAAGCTTACCGGAGCTGCTACAGCGTGTGTGTATCATGTACAGTCAAACCTGTATTAGGGGCCACCTCTACAGAGGGGCCACCTGTCCATAGTGGCCAATTTTTGTCGGTCCCTTGGGTATTTTATCTACAAGTTGCCACCTCTATACAGAGACCACCTGTCTATAGTGGCCAAATTTGTCCGGTCCCTTGAGTGGCCGCTATAGACAGGTTTGACTGTACTACATAATGTCACGATGTATCATCTTACTTGTTGAAGAGAACGATGTTTGGATTCCACACGGCCTCCGCGGGGACCCGGATGACAGTCAGGTTATCGTACTCAGCACTGTTCCACGCCAGACGGTGGTCGTACCAGCTCTGTCCGAGCCACACGTTCGTCTTCATCGTCTCTTCCTTCTCGTTCTGAAACAAAGAGGGTGTTTTCCTTCACGCGACCATAGCATACGCAGTGTCCACTATGTTAGATGGTTAAACCTTGGAAGTAACCAGATTAATTTGAATTTGTATTATATATGTAACTACCGTTAGATAATTAGATTATGGCATGATGCACATATCTATAGGTCTAACTCCTACATGTTACTCTGCGACCGTTCAGTAGTGCCCGGTGACTTGACAACTTCCTATTATAACTGTTGACACAAACGGGGAACCAACGCGAACTACTCAGGCTGATTTTATGTGATGTGTAATGGTTAGTGTTAATGCATGTATTTATGAGTTTACACCAATCTGGTTAACTGATGTGTAAAGGCGATAATGTAAAGGTTCGTATCATGCCATCTAAGTGTTGTGTAAAGGTAGATATGTAGAGGTATACACTAAGATTATTAACTGTTGTGTAAAGATAAATATGTAGAGGGCGCACTAGAATTAATAACTGCTGTGTTAAATCAAGCACGTAGAGGTGTATACCAAGCTGATTTTTTGTTTTATTAGGATCTCCATTAGCGATAACAAGTGATACCGCTATTCTTCCTGGAGTCCGAAAGATTAACTTTTATTTCAGGGTAATCATGTAGAGATTCTCACCAAGCTGATTAACTGAGATATACTCAGGTAGAAATGGACGGTGATCACTTCATCCGGGGACTTCGCAGGTCGGATTGTGGGATTGTATCCCCGCTCTTCAAAGATCATGCGCACAAGATTCTCCTCTGACGTTGCTCCGTAGACACCTGAACGAATATGGAAATATTGAGGAAGGGTCAGTAACTTGCATTTATCTTAAGCTATTTCACTTCACAACGATTATCAAGTATTCATAATACTTTGTAAAATTTGTTTCTTCAATACCATCATTGCTACCTTTCAGGATATGCATAGTGATATGTGTTACGTTAAACTTTTTAAATCATTATTTAAGCCGAAGACTGTGAAAGTAAACAGAACTAGATTCGGCCGGACAGCATCAAATTATTTCACATGCAAACAACAGGTGTTTGTATGCAATGCAAACCCATATGTTAAGCAGCCAATATGGACGTAAATGTTTACTTCGATGTGACCAGACGTACAATACGTTTTTAAAGTATTTCATATAAAACATATCCCTATGTGAAAGTGACGTGCCTGGGGAGTCTGGAACTGAATACCAGGGCGGTATGTGCTGCTGTTTATACGTATGTGCAAAATGTGATACTAATAGCGCTGGAATAGCGTGTGACTTTAGCTTCGTGTTGAATGTAACCCCTGTTTCGCTCACGGCTCCTTTTCTCCCGGACATGGTCCCAGTACCATACCGTGAACATGAGAAACACTGACAGGAATACTTCCCGTCACCTTTGGATGGGCGCCAATAGCTGTGCAAATTGAATAAGTCCCTTTGTACCCCAGGTTAACCCGAGAACGTTACTGGCTCTATATATAGCCGGAATATGCGGCGGCCAACACGTTCAGTGGTCAAACTGGTCGCCTGTCAGAGCCTGCATGTCACACAGTGACCAACAGTTGGACGTTTTACTGACAGAGCTACTAAACTTCGCCTCATCATATGGAAATGCCCAATTGTGTACCTTTTTGTCAAATTCTTAACAGATTTAGGCACACATCACGTGCCAACACTGTCGCTAGATTCTTGCGTATATATTGTATTTTAAATACATTTCTCAAAAAGAAGAAAACTCCGTATCTGGTGTTCATGTTAGTCCCACTTTTTCGTCAGTAGACTACTGTGATCAAGACTTAGTACACTTTCGACATTTATGAATCCCAAGGACACAAGTTAGTGTCATGCAAGTACGCGTAATTCTGTACCTTACCGGCTAGTCTACAGGTTACCGTCCATAGCAGGAACACCGCCACAGCATCGCTGGTCCCCATGTCTCTCTCGGGACAAACTGCACACAAATAACTCCCACACCCGCAGTGGGCCAGCCTAACTCCGACGGGGATTGGTGGCAGTGGCTGAAGCTGCTAAAGACAAGCCTTGTGCTATTTCTAACACGATTGGTGACAGTGGCCGGGACTGCTGGATACGAGCCTTGTAGTAACACTAATGCCTAGGTTACACATAGCCGAATTTGGCTCCCGACTCTCTCCCGACTATGGTTTAGGAGTGATTCGGGAGCTAGTCGGCTGTAGTCGGCTGGCGTTCGGCTGAGTCGGCTGGTGTTCGGCTGGCATTCGGCTGAGTCGGCTGGTGTTCGGCTACCTCAGCCGAATGTTTTGAAATGTTCAAAACATTCGGCTCTGAACGGCAACTCTGGAATGGGTCGGTTGGTGATCGGCTGGTGTTCGGCACGGTCGGCTAGTGTTCGGTTGGTGTTCGGGAGTAAGTCAGCAGTCAAATTAAATCTTAACCACGCCATAAACATTGCTGATTTACTCCCAGCTTGTTTCCAACTTACCAATGATTCGCACCAAGACCGTAGACAAATCTCTGCTAACTCATTTCCAAGCAAAAAAGACTATTGCCAGGACGTAGACGAATCACCCCCGAACTTCACACGACCGCCATCCAGCCCAAAACAAAAAAGAACCATAAATGCCTCACTGGAGCTATATGTGATCCAAATTTGATCTCTTGGTGATGTTTACAAAATAGAAGAAAGAATAATCTTGATTAAAAACGAAAATGAGCACTCTTTTGAAAATCGCTGATTATGTCTATTTAAAGTCGAGAGAGGGTCGGCAATCGGTTGGGGATCAGCCAGGAGTGATTCGGCAGTCTGCAGTTAGAGGTCGGGATGGTTGGTGATAGGTTAGTCAGCATTTGGGACACAGTCGGGAGTAAGTCATTTACCGGTCGGGAGATGTTCGGGACCTGTTCGGCGCTAAAAAAATAGGCGTGGCCTAAACTGGTCAGACTACTCCCGAACTACTGCCGACTTGGGTCGGCTAAGAGTCGGCTAGTGTTCGGGAGCCAAAGTCGGCTATGTGTAACCTAGGCATGACGCGATTGGTGACAGTGGTCGGGACTGCTGGATACGAGCCCAGTACTAACACTGACGCGATTGGTGACAGTGGCTCAGTGACGAGGATGATACTAACTCTGGAGGGGATTGGTGACAGTGGCCGACCTTGTTAACCTAACAGTATTCATTACCCTGACAGTAACCAGAGATGGTCCACTTCTACATACCGGCATCGCCACTGGACGGACCCGTCACTCTGAGCGTCAGGATGTAAACAAAAACATATTGGATTTATATAGATATGTTATATGTTCAGGCGGTATAATCTTGTATCACTTTTGTTTTTCTAGCAGTTCTTCCTCTGCTTGCTTTCGTTATTGAACTTGATCGGTTGAGACTGATTTCTTTATTTATCATGAACCAAAATATATTCGTTTTTATCATGCCTTTCAATCATAATAATCATACAAACCCATCTGAAACTATATTTCTAACATTCAAATGTCGAACCTATTTCTATACGTAATTAAGTACGATTTTCATGTTCGTATTCCTACACTTAGCCCGATGGGGCATGGCTGTACTATAAAGGTTATCATTCATTCATTAATACACTAGTACAAATGAGTAATTTCAAACTTCCAGTTCTCATAACCATACACCGTACAAGAAATGAGCTAAGACGTAGAAATACCGCTACATCCTGACAGGAATCGATAAAACTCTGTGTATCTGTCAATTCACAATTTTGCCTTAAATGCACCCGGTCCATCGTACGAATAAAGGGGTGCTGTTTCTTCGATTAATTAGGACAGCATCAGATGAACTACACAGAAAAGGGCCAACGTTACTTGGGAATCCCAGTAATATTGTGTGCTGTTATTGTGTTGATAGTTGCTTAGATTCTATTCTTAAAATCACTGATCAGTTCAGCACGAAACTATCCGAGATCAGGCAGCTTTACGCCGTGCTCTGTAGTAAGTAAGCTTTTTGAGCATTAAAGTTTACATTAATTTTATCCTGACAGGAACATGGGCTGGAAGAACAGTCCCACAGTCACCAGCACACAGACGGCAAGAAACAAATACAGACAAAGTTTGTCGATCACTTGGGCGACGAACTGCCACTCATCGTTCACCTGAAAGGAATACAAACATAAGAAATAATCGTGTCGAGGCTCTAGATAGAAAATTTTAAACAGTTAATGCTAAGATATTTCAGGGTTACTGCGTGTCCAATGCTTCTTTCTGTTCCTCATCATTACGTATTTCGTTGTTTTTGTTGTGTCAATCGGTTGTGTGTAAGCTAGAACAAACCACATAAATATTTGAGTGGCCAAACATTATCTACGGAAATTCTTCGAAACGACATGAAAACATGCAACATGATTCATTGTAAAAAAAAAGTCAAACCTCCGAATCTTCATCCGTAGACTTGAAGAAGTCTGCGATAGTTTTCAGATTCTTCACAGCCTTGCCGATCTCCGGTCCCAGTCTACGGGATGACCCGCGGTCTTCCCTCGGGGCATCAGACCCAGCCGAGTCGATAACTTGGTCCGAGGAGAAATAAGGGGCCCCATTCTGAAGCTTCTCCGACGGCGTAGCTTCTTCCTCTTCCTTCTCCATTCTGAGTATCCCAGGAAGAACGTCAATGAAGACGAACCGGATCCACCCTGGCATCTCGTGCGTACTGGCCGTGCGATGGTGCACGTTTAACACCATGGTGGTTGCCACTGTAGTCATGGTCACAAAGATCATGGTGAAAATGAGATATTTGCCGATGAGTGGCACTGCCAGTGAGGTGGATGGGATAATGTCGGCAATCAGCAGCAGGAACACAGTCATGGCCAGCAGTACGGCCATGTTCAGGCCGATCTTCTCCCCACAGTCGGACGGCAGGTAGAAGACCAGGATAGACAGGGAGGACGTCAGGATGCAGGGGATGATCAAGTTGATGATGTAAAACAGCGGTTTCCGCTGGATGATGAAGTCGAAGATCACGCGTACCTGGTTTCCCGTCACGACGCGCCTCCCGGGGGAGTCCAGGATGTCCCACTCTCCGCTAGGCTTGAAGTCGTCCATGGTTGCCCTGTCAACCACCAGCCTCACGTCCACTTCCTGGGAGTCGTACGTCCACGAGCCGAAATTCATGGAGCAGTTCTGTCGGTCGAACGGGAACTGGATCACGTCTATCGCGCAACCACTTTTGAAGATGGCGGGAGGGAGCCAGTCCACCTGCCCGTTGGAGCTGATCAGGACTTTAGTGAACAGGGCGACATCGTACTGGCCATCTTTACTGCAACCAGAAAAGAACAGGGCAACATTATGCTTTACTCAATTACTGCAACCAGAAAATGATGAATCAATAGTGTTGCAGCAAGGAATAACAAGGCAGTATTATTGTCAAAAAGTCAAAGTTCCGTCCCGCGCCTGATGGCGCATAGGGCGGCGCCCATCTCCGTTTCAGTAGCCCTTGGGCCACACAACGCAACCACTACAGCAGGGGGCTAGTCCACTGGTAGTGGTGTGTGTTCAACTTCCATACTCTTTCCCGAATGCTGAGTGCTAAGCAGAGAAAGAAGCATGTACCATTTTTAAAGTCTTTGGTATGACTCGGCCGGGGTTTGAACTCACGACCTACCGAATGCAAGGCGAACACTCTACCCACTAGGCCATTGCACCGGTCGTATTATTGTACTGGACATAAATTGCCCATCTTTACAGAAACCTGACTTCGAACTGGCCATCTTTACTGCAACCAGAAAATAACAAGGCCATCTTGTACTGGGAATCTTTACTGCAGCCAGACAATAACAAGGTGATCTTGTACTGGACATCTTTATTGCAGCCATAAAATAACAAGGCAATGTCGTACTGGGTATCTTTACTGTATCAAAAATTGTCCCGACCATCTTAACTGTAAACAAAGAATAACATACACACGTGCACGAAGATCAATAAAATAAGAAAGCATAATCAGACGTACTTGTTGAACAAGACTATATCAGGTTTCCAGACAGCTTCAGCCGGAGCACGGATGATGCTCTGCCCACCGAAGAGTTTGCTGTCCCACGCGAGCCGATGGTCGAACCACGACTGTCCCAACCACACGTTCGTCTTCATCGCCTCTTCCTTCTCAGTCTACCATGCAAAAGTTATAAATGTGACCTGTAACTTTCAAAGCCTTTCAGAGACGAACGTTTCTACTGAAGCCTTTTCTGTCGCATTCATGAATATGTAAACAAGTGTAATTGAACTACAGTAAATTTACGTATGCCAGTGCCGATTTTCTTTTAAGTGGGCAAAATGTATTTTTTCAGTTCACCCTTAAGGCCTTGTATCACAGGTATGGATGCATTTCTGTTTACCGCATGGCATATCTGTACTAAACTTGTCTACCTTTAGTACATTCAGTATAAATCAGATTGCGGTTACGCGTGCTCAGTAAGTTAGATTTACCAGACTGATCAGCTGGGATATTGTCAAGGAGAAGTTCACTCTAGTGACGTCACCCAGCCACCTGGACGGTCGGGTCATCGGGTTGTAGCCCCGCTCATCGAAAAGCATGCGCACTAGCCTCTCCTCCGATTCTGCTCCATGGGCGCCTGTCATGACGTCAGGGAAACAGGCACAACATAGGTATTTGGTTGTCTCTATGGTATCACTCGGTTTTATCGCTTTTAGAGGCATTAGTCAGCCGGATTTTGTTGCTTTGGAATAATTTGAGCATGGAAGTCTACGTAAGTTGATTCACATTAGAGATAATATGGTTCTCAAACATAAGATAACTAATAGATATAGTTGCTTTCATGTTATCCAGGAATGAAATGTTATACAAACAGACTTGCCTTATTTCAGGGCGTCACTACAAAACTCTAACACATCGAGAGTTCTACACAGATACGATAATTGGGTTTCACTGATCTCAGTTGGCTATTTATGAGCAGTACTGCAAGTTATATCATACAGCATGTCATGCGTAGACGGCCCCGGATCATCCGTACGCACTGATGGCTCATTCCGATAGTTTTACCTTCTACAAATAGAACAGAAAAATGCACCAGGTTATGGACCTACCACCCAGAAACTGTTGCAACCGGGGCTGCAACTGAATAAGCGGTAACCGTGAAGGTTCCATAATCAGAAGCACAAGGGCGAAGCAGACTGAAATACTGGCTCTAATAATTAATGTAGTACTATTCTTCATAAATAGGACACCTATAGTATACTAGTACTTCTCTTAGTCTTACACTTTCATATAGAGCCACTGATGTGCCAGCCACTTGTACATCTTATGTAACATTTACTCACCTAACTGGACAAGCAAAGGCAGACATAAAAGAATCCCTTGTGCGATATGCATATGACGCATGTTGTTGAACATACAGGCTGATGTCTGGTGGAGTGGCGGAGTCCGTCGTACTAAATAGAGCTGTAAATTCCACCAACTTGACCCTGACAGATCAGATTACACAGGTCCCGAGCGTCAGTGGAGCGATGAGAAGACTATCATGTCATAGCTCGTCCATCGTACCATCTGTGTTGCAACTTTGTCACTGTATTTACTCTCGAATGCCCCTTTAAGTCACATCAATGGCCACTTTGCTTTCAATTAGATTAAATTTTGAAAAGGCCCATCGTACACTCTATAATTGCAATGTTCTTTAGACCCACTCGTTTCAATGTCTTATTGTAGTCTTGAAATCCTTTAATTTCTGTCAGACTTATCGGGAACAAAAATTCACTTTCATACTGATTGTCAGACTTACATCATATCACATCTGTTCAGGGTTTTAATTATACATTACTAACTAGCTATATCACTCGAACTTCTTGCTCAGGAAAGGGTCTCACTTCTCAAATAGAAAGCTACGCCGTGTACACATCGCGAGTTCACTTGGCCGATTCAAGTTTACTTCATATTAACTTGGATAAGATCTAATCTTAGTGTCAGAAATGCTTAGATTATTCTGATTTTCATCATATAGTCCCATATATGTACTTTATTTTCAGATTTGTGCTAACAGAGTTTTAATTTTGTAACTACGCCCCGAAATTGAGTATAAATTCACACATTGATTCAACGTTTTCATTTTTTGCCAACAATTGGACAGATGCAAACCTGATTGATTGAATACTATTGACCTGGTAAATGAAAGATCACCAGCTACAATCCCCACAGGTCTGTTTCCCACCACAGCACAGGTTTTAGCTAGGCCAGGCTATGTCATTTTTAGTTAATGTTAAAAAGATGGCATCGGTGCAGTAAGTACCCTGTGCATTGTTTGCATAGAACAGGCTTCTATTGGGCATTCTTCAATGGTTTTATCGAGAGCAATGAATCCCATTTACGTATACAAATTGAGGAACCAACGCACATCATCTTAATCACATTCGAATGGCAAATAAAAACACCTGCCAATGTTCATGAACCCACTGAAATGTTATTCAACAACAACATCATTCCGTCTTGTTTTCCTGTATAACCGTGTGAGATCTCATCCTCGTGGCCTTTATATAGCCCTTCTATTACTATCTACACTAGTATGTACACTAGACACGCTACATGTTTATGTACAGTTGCTACGACAGTTTCCCACAAACTAGTAGTGTGGCAAATTCTCGGTGTTACTTGGCCTCACTACGGCACATATTTCTCACCCAGTGATCACAGACTACCAGACTCGATATGCGCTTACTGTCTATCTGTATCTGCCGTGGTAAGATCGAGCATCTATAGAGGATGTCCTCAAAGCATCCATTATGTATATACATTATATGACCCTTAACTTAACACTGCACTGCTTCTTGCGATCACTACCAGTACTGCATATCTGCAACCACCATCTGATAATCCAACATCGAGACAATTGATTATAAGCAAAGCGACAGCTCCATGCAGTAAACAATAAACCAGTATGTCTTACAACACTAACAACAGTAACAAATAAGATGGACACTGTAGCTATAATCGCAAGACTTCTGTTATGGTGGTTATGAATATAGTCATAAGACAATTTCCGTATGAATATATGATAATGTATGACGACCATGAAACAGTCGTCTTTGCGCACGTCCAAGGCAGTAACGAATCAGAGAGTCTACAGATCATACATCAGCAGACTCCTTGCCTCGTTAGTCATTCGTAGTTGTACTGGTACATCCGGGGTACATGAGCAGTCTCTAATCCTCTCTGTGTCCGATGTCTCTTTTTGGCTAGGAAAGGGGAGTCATGAACGAACGTTCTCGCTGTCCGCAGGTACCGTAGAGATGGCGGCTAGACACTTGTCAAGAATCATACTACCCGCCACGTTCAGTATCAGGGAAGTATGACTACAATCCTAGAGTTCCTCATGCCACCGTCAGCCGCCATCCCGTAACAATCCCAGAATCCCTCGTGCAATTACACGTCATCCCCGTCAAAGAGCGGCTCCTTGAACAATCCCAGAGTTCCCACCACGCAGACGAGCAGAAACAGCCACAGGCAGATCCGGTCGATCACCATGGCGACGAAACGCCATTCGTCGCTGACCTGTGCGGGAATAAAACAATATAGGCGGTTTGGAAACGTATTCAACGTATTTGTGTGTATCAAAGAATCCGCCAGTGAAACATTATTCTACTTAAGTGATCAGCAGTCTTATAAATATATATAACCGTCGACTAATGACAAGGAATTGCAAAAGACCCGCGTCTTCATTTGTCCGAGCGCGATCGATCATTGTCTTTTTCCGACTTTCTCTTCAAACTGCTGTGTGTAATTATTTCCTTTATTTGTTTTATTTTCTCTGTGTTAAATCACTCTATGATATAGTGCATTGAACCATGCAAACCAAACGTTATGGTGGCCTTCTCCCGCGTTTCTAACTAGAAATAGATTGTTACACTTGCTGATAACTGCAATAACCAAGCCTCTGTACCAACCTCTGAATCATCGTCTTGACTTTTGAAAAAGCCTGCTATGTACTTGACATGTTTGACTGCATCCTCCAGCTCGGGCGCCAGGTGGCGCCTTTCTGTCTGCTGCAACCCAGGGCCGGGCGAGCTGCTCCTCGGCACGGTCCCGAAGCCCCGCCCTCCTTCAGTCATCATCCCGTTCCGCTTTCTCATCTCCATCGCGTCTTCTCTCGGCTTGTGGTACAGCGATGTCCTGATTACGGTCTCCTTCACGTCCACCACCTCCTCGTCTGCAGGCCTCTTGATGCACAGGATTCTGGGCAGGACGTTGATAAAGACGATCCTGATCCAGGTGGGCATGTCGTGCGTGCTGGCCGTGCGGTGGTGCACGTTTAGGATGTACACGGTCGTCACCGTGGTGAACGTGACGAAGATCATGGTGAACATCAGGTACCGACCAATCAGCGGGATGTCCAGGGACGTGGAGGGGATGATATCGGCGATCAGCAGCAGGAACACAGTCAGGGCCAGCAGCACGGAGATGCTGAGTGTGATCTTCTCCCCACAGTCGGACGGCAGGTAAAACACCAGCACCGACAGGGATGAGATGAGGATGCATGGAATTATCAAGTTGATGATATAAAACAGAGGCTTTCGCTTGATGACAAAATCATAGTGAACGTAAACTTCGTCCCCCTCTAATGTCCTCCTGCTGGGCGACTTGATGATGTCCCATTCTCCGTTAAGTTTAAAATCGTCACTGACAGCTTCTTCGGAGTCCAACACGATGTCCACCTCATCGCCGTTATACGTCCACGAGCCAAACTTCATAGTGCAGTTTTGCTTGTCAAAAGGGAAATGCCTCACGTCTATCGCACAGGAGCTCTGGTAGATGGCGGGAGGGAGCCACTCGACCTTCCCATCGTCATAGATGAGAACCTTCGTGTAGAGCGCCACGTCATACTGGCCGTCCTTACTGCAAGAAACGGAAAGGACCGCTTTTCATTAGAATCATCGGAAACATGTTTAAACATGTTCCATATTGAATGGCCTGGATCTAGAAGAGCAACAGTCAAATATGCTAATTCAGTTGGTACCATGCAGTCTGTTAGCAATATCTTGATTTTCAGCCTCTGGTAGGTTGTGTCAACTTTGAACTAAATAAAAGCAAATTGTAATGTTTTTGTTGACCAATTTCCCAGATTCCAACATACTTAGTGTGACTTACTTGTTAAAGAGCACGATGTCCGGCTTCCAGACGGATTCTGAAGGAACTCTGATGACCTGGACGTGATCGTAATCTTCCTTATTCCACATCAGTCTGTAGTCGGTCCACGTCTGCAGCAGGGAGAGTAAGAACAGACCATGTTATTACACCATACCAGATCCCTCACCACGCGTACCTTGCTGTCAACATACAATAGGTACCGCACGCTAGGGGCAGATTTAATTATCATCAAACTGTACGCACAGTCCATATACCGGCGACTCAGTGAATATCGGTGGCGACACAAAAATCTTCAAGTCTTAAAAAAACACGTGTTTACAGCTATCTCCTTGCAAAATAATTTCCAACATCCATCGGTCAAATAGCCTTGCAATGAACAAATCCGTTAAAAACGAAAAACAGAAGAAAATAGCGGAATAATATGCCATCTGATATGGTACACTGGAATTCATCCTTTTCATGCCTTCTTCCTGTTTAGTCTACAAAACCATACATGTCTTACCTGGGCTAGCCACACGTTAGTTTTCATGACTTCTTCTTTTTCATTCTGCAAAATAAAACGCAATTCATGGTCAGGAGCGTTGGTTAAGAGAAAACGCTATGTTCACCACAAGATGCTTATTTTGACAAGATTCGTCAAAATGTGGTGCATGTCACGTAAGGCTGTCACGTGTCTCTTCACAATCAGACATTTATGACGCGGGATTTGCGAATTCAACACTATTTAAGCAACAACTGGCGTCTCCCAATCGTTTCTAAACTTCTTTACACTTAAGGGTCAAAGATGGCTATTTCCTGTCTAGCCAAACCTGGCAAAGTACTCGTCTCACTAACGACGACAGCTACTCAGTCCTAATCATTTCACGTCCAAACCGATTAGAACACTGAAGCTAACAGAATAATGAAAACACATCTACTTTACTTTTTCTACCAAAATGCATGTTACCGATCCGTACCACGCTGATGAGCTGGGAGATGATGAGGTAGAATTTCACCGTGACGATCTCGGTGGGGAACTGCGCCGGGCGGATCATCGGGTTGTACCGGGAGGAGTTGAAGAGACGAGTCACCAGCCGTTCTTCCGACTCAGCACTCAACACACCTTGGAAAACAGTAAAATATCAACAAATCTCTTAAGGAAACAGTGTTTTCGATGCACACTCACATCAAGCTAAAAAACCTCCAACTCGCTGAAATTTACCAAATATGCTAAAGCCAGAGACTCTGTCATCAAGTTCGCTTCAGATCAAATTTCTCTGTCTCCCCTTACCATCATCCAGGAAGAAGACTCCCTGAGACTGAACACCTACCGGGACCCTACAAACAAAGACAGACGTAGCTATAGCCTGAACTTCCGCTGTACGACTCAGAGCACAATCTTGGCGCTTTTTTGCCCACAGAGAAATGCCTCTTCGTCAGTATTGTAGTTCACTGTAGATGAGCTGTAGAAAAAATTCCATCAACAGTGCAGGTCCCTGTGGAAAGTTGTCTCCCCTTGATCAGTGCAGTTCCCTGTAGCTACGGAAGATGCCTCTTCTTCAGCAGTGGAGGTGAAGGTTTCAGCCCCCCCCCCCCCCCCCGATTAGTAACGTTTGCTGCGGGGAAATACATGTATCTCCGCTTTATTTTTGCAGTTTCCTGAAGCTGCAGAAGATGTCTCTCCTTCAGCAGTACATTTTCCTGATAACCGCATAAGTAATTAGGAGTCCCCCCAGACCCACATTGATGACTCACCGTCCATTAGCTGATAGGACGAGACGTTAGCCCCAGCCCGCGCCTTGCAGGAATCTATAATCGAGTTTCCTTATCGTTTCTGCTGTCTGGTTCCACGTCCCACAAGGGGCTAAGGAAGGTTTCTAATAATCACTTATCTTTGTTTCCATTAACGACTCTAACTTTACTTACGGCCAACGTTATTCGATCTGCACTTAAGGTTTTGGAGGAGCCACCGGTATCGCACGAATGATATTTCAGTCTGCCATGGCTATATCATTACAGGAGGCAGTACCGAGGATAGATAGAGCTGAAATACGAAAACAACGGAAGTTTTAGAGTAGGAGACTCAAACAACAAACCCTCAAAACAGCTCTTGGCCTCAACAGAGACACACACATTATCTTACCCCATATCCGTGCACCTGGGGCACATGTTTTGTAGTATCTTCAGTATCCCTAACCCTTTTTTTCTCTGATGACTTTAGTCTTTACAAATGCTGTTATCAACACAAAGCAGATTAATGTGTTTAACGTATTTTTGTCCTTTTCTACTGAATTCTTTTTTTCTGATATTCTTTTACATTGCATTTTTACATGACATCAAGATGACAAATTCATCAGTTTGGCGAGGTGAATGGATAAGGGTTAAAATTTGTACATCTTTGTTTATTCAACATTATGTTTTATCTTTATGTATACCTATACTATCCTGCTTACATCAAATTTTGCTACTGCCTACATCTAGCTACACGATAAGACAGTCAATCTCAACATGATCCATACATATCTTTGTTTATTTGACATTATTTTTTATCTTATGTTTACCGTATCTAGGCTGATTAACGTTATATAGAATTTTGCTACTGTCTAGATCTAGCTTCACGATAAGGCAGTCAATCTCAACGTAGATATGATCCATACACATCGCTGGCATCGCGCAAAATGTTTACGTTCTGTCAATGTAGCCATTTTGTCAATTCAAGCTGATTTGCATTCGCATTCACCGGATTCTGCATCTACATTTGTAAAAACATGTCCATTTGACGGCAGTAGGGGTGCATGGTAAAGCCGCCACAATGAAGGGCCTGGATTCTTTCGTAACCCCGGCTTTGTCCGTATTATGGCTGGCACTGTTGCGGAAATTTACCTTCCGTAGGTAAAGTCCCGGGACCCCGGCTTTGTTCGTAGAATGGCTGGTATCGTACATCTGCGGGAATTTACCGCCGGTTTCACGTGGCGCCCGGAGACGTTGACTGTTACCCGCACATTAAACTTTGGAGTTAGTGCTTACTCTACTCATCCATCACGTAAGTAGCTCGGTAATTACCTACAGTTCACCCTACTTCGCCGGGACCGCCACCTAGGCAGCTCATCAACTCCAATGGACCACGCAAATTCAATTTTCCTGCAATACAAAATCCATATCTGAGGGTATCTTGTGTCATTATTCCCCGATTGGTAACGCTCGGCCCAGCTGTCGCGCCCTGAATGTCGTTCTCTGTGTGTGTGTGGGGGGGGGGGGGGGTGATGGTGTTGGGGGGTCCCCATTGTGCTCACATTGGGGCTAATGTTGGAACTCAGTTCAAACATCACGGATGGAATAAAGGATGTTGTGCTTCAACATCTCTGTCATTTTGACAAGAAAATGATGAAGCTTAAAAAGTTCTGACGTCAAATATAAGGTCTCGGTGGGTTGAACGTCAATCAGGCTGCGAGTTTTGAGATTAGAAACGCTTATGGTCATGGCATTGAGACAGTTTGGTTGTGAGGACTGACAGAATAATGTTATCCACATTGACATAAGGGCTGGCGGTGCATCAATGTTTACCTGTACGGACAGGAGAATTGCCAGTACTTGTTACCCGGACGGGCTGACGGTGCAGCAATGTTACCCGTTCGAACATGGGATTTGGCGGTACAACAATGTTACCCGTTCGAACATGAAAACTTACGGTACAACAATGTTACCCGTTCGAACATGAAAACTTACGGTACAACAATGTTACCCGTTCGAACATGAAAACTTACGGTACAACAATGTTACCCGTAAGGTCTGACGGTACTAAAATGTTACCCGTATGGGCATGAGGACTGGTGTTACAAGAATGTTACCAGTGCTAAATCAGTGCCACTTACGGAGCTTAAGAACCCGCCTTTTGCAAGTACGTACGTACAGAGACTCTGGCCCGGCAGGGGACATCTATAACAGTTGTCAATCATAGCGAGAATGGGAATCAATCAAAATCCTGGAAGAGAAATGCCCATGCTCACCACACGTGGAGATCAGAGTAAAGTAATAGGCTGATTGCAGACAATTTGCTATCAGGACAGAACCCAACGAAATAAAACCTTCATCAGCACGATTCCTCTTGTCTAAATACCCTTCCGCGACATAACGCTTGTTTTGTTTGTTTGTCTGTCTGTCTGTCTGTCTTTTTGTTTGTTTGAGCCTTTACTTATACACGAATGGCTTTTTCATCATGAGATGAGATCATGCAGGAATAGGGAAGTGTCTGACTATATGATTAACGTTTTTATAAATCCATAAACATAATGTGTTTCATTAAGATGTCATCTACAAATTTCCATCACTAAAAAGTGTTCCGTGACGCCAGTCTCGTTTCCCGGACTAGCCGGATTACAAACATGATCTGGGGGCCGGGATTTGCACATCGTTAGCCATGCGCCGCGCGTTTCACAGGCGAAGCAGAAATCTTCCCAATCCCCCCTCATTACAGTAGGAGTGGAGCATTTATCCCACGACATCGGCGCAATAGAATACGGATATTTGTTGTGACTAATCCATCATGTATGGTTTAACCTGCCACCCCGCTCGGATATGGTGGGTGGGGCCCAAACTTGGGGCATTCCTCCTGCCTTTTGATTGATAAAGCAGAGTTGACCGACGCCTAGAAGTGAGTCTACCAATACGGACAGGGAATCTGACATGTCTGTTGTTCTCATCATGTGTACGTCGAGGGAGAGAGATGTTTTTATTAAATGTAAGAACAGGAAGAAGCAAGTAGAGTCGACACATCCTGACACGGGCCCAGCTGGAAGATAACTGATAGCTCTGAGCCAAGATGCACTTGTAAGGAAGTCACGGCTGGTAGAACGTAATCCCCCCATCCGTCTCTGTCCATCACAGTCAATACTTCAGCCTAACTTATCCTTCATGGCAGGCCTGATCGTTCATGTGCGGGTTTGTTTTCGCTCGGATGCAATGCTGAGTGATCCTCGCGGCACTACAGCATCAGAGTAGGCGCGTCACACACCGTGTCTACAATCGCCAAATCTCAGATCCAGTGCTATTTTAAAAACCTTATAGATGGAACAATACCATCTCTATGTGAACAAAAGTTTTCTCTCTTCTATCGTCATCAAACACTCCCGCACATGCAGTACCAGAACAGGTCTGGATCAAACACACACAGCACCAGAACAGGTATAAACGAAACATGTAGTACCATAACAGCACAACATCAAACACACCCAGAACAGGTCTACATCAAATACTCCCACGACAGGTCTACATCAGACACTCCCAGACAGGGAGTACCAGGATTGCTCTACATCAAACACTACCAGACAGACACAGTGCCAGAGCAGGTCTATACCAAGCACTCCAAGGCAGGCAATACAGGAACAGGTCTACATCAAACACCCTGAGATAGACAGCAAAGGAACAGGTCTACATCAAACACTCCCACAACAGGTGTACATCAAAGACTCTTAGATACACAGTACCAGAACAATTCTACTTTAAACATTCCCAGACAGGCAGAACCAGACCTAGCCTGGTTACCAAACCCCAGCCCGATCTTGAGGTTGGGGTATGGAATCCAGGCTAAACCAGACCAGGTCTACATCAAACTCTCTCAGAAAGACAGTGCCAAAACATCTCTACACCAAACACTGTCCATGTAGTACGAGAACAGATCTACATCAAACACTCCCAGACAGGCAGTACCAGAACAGGTCTACATCGAATCCACCCAGAAAGGCAGTACCAGGATTGCTCTACATCAAAGACAGATAGTACCAGAACAGATCTACATCAAACACTCCTAGGCAGACAGTGCCAGAACAGGTCTACATCATAGAGTGCCAGAAATATAGTGACTCAGGTAGATCAGGACTATATGAAACACTATCAGACAGGCAGCACAAGAAGAAAAGCTCGCACGTATGTACAGTCCATACTGACTAATTCATTTACGACTAGTGGACATACACTTGTACAGGCCAGTCTGACTGATTTGTTTACGACATGTCGGCTTGACATTTTCTCTGAGTTAGCAACTGGACTTAAGCTTAGAACTACGCGCCTGTAAATAAGCTCTCATATACCTAGTATGATCTTTTACATCTCGTGCCATAACCCTATATGGACCGAACATCCCATAAAACAAAGTAAACTCCATTCATTTGTTGTCATCACAGGGCTGCTCTCCAGCCGGCACGATGATGGATGTATGATCACTGCCAGGCGGCTCCAGAGACCATATCCACTGCACTTTTACTCCTGGTAATTACATTAGGCTCACTGATGAAGGCCCACACAAATTGGGCTAATTAATACCGGGCAGGTAAGGAGAGAATGACCGCCGTGGGACAACCACACGCTCAGCCTTCTACAGGTACTCCTGTACTGGAGGGTTACCCCCCGTTCTTTCAGTGCATTTACAAGTAAACACATCGTTATTTACACAAGAACCGTTCCTTACCTTTCCCTGTCAGCACAGCTAGAAGCAGGCAGTGAACTAGCCACTGCGCCATGGTGGGAGGTGCTGTACAGGTGTCCTCCAGGTACGGGTCCCACAGGGGTTGTGCTGCTCCCTGTGTGTTCACCTGTGCACCTGCGCGTGTTCTACAGTCTTGTCACTCCCCTCCTCCGCCACCCACAGCTGAGACTCCCGCGGGCCGAGACAGGCGGGACTCCCGGGCTGCGTCACGCGGCTTGCCGGGGTGCCCTTGAGAGACTGGCGGTCGATGCCCCACCCGTCACGCTGGGGAGGACGGATATGGATTTCCTGTGGCAGGAAATTCGCTTTCAGGACTGACTAAATCTGCCGCATCGGCGTGCCATCCCCAAACCTGCCGCGTCCCTCTCGCTGGGTGAAGTTTGACTCCGGACAGTGTGGCGTGCACGTGGGAATATAGATCACCTGGTATCAGCGACACCTAATGTCATGCCGACCGGGGGCAGGAATGTTGGGAAAACTAATTTTATGGCCCCGTGAAGCAGAAAACTGCCGTTTTTCCCAGAGTCACCGTGAATGAGGAATATGGACGTCTGACCTCATCATGTTGATGATTATGACGCTCGGTTTTCCTTCCCGAATCACCGGGGATCGATTACATCTCGGTTCAGATGTGCGGCGTCCATTTACGGAAGCCCTTTCAATTTAGTCTGAAGTACTTCTTAATGCGGTCAGACGGGATCGTTTTCAGCCCCCTCACCGCAAACAGAACCTGACAGCTCGGTGACGTGACTCGGCATATAACCTGATCAGATCGTCATTTTGTGGCATAAAAGCCAACCTAATTTTTGCCATCTGTCGCGAGCGCATTTGAGCGCCTGGCGTGGCGACCGCAGGTACCCTCCTCGTCAGTAGCACAGGGCCAGGGACGATCAGTCGCGAAACAAATGGCACTTAGCTAATGGAACGGCATCGGCTCCATTCTGTGTGCCCCACATTGTTTAGTCTAGCCATTAAATCAAGCCCCTTCCCATTCACCACAATCATTAACTGTTTCTGTATGACCATAAAACCACAAGAGATGATTAAAACCTGGATGATACTCAACAGTCGGCACAAACAGGCATTACTTGAGCTTTGCCTTATCTTGTCTCCAGCCTTGACTTGTCCCGGCCTGTTAGAATTACAGTATTATCCATTCACCTGCATTAGTGATAACTCACTCTCCAGGTAATGATATGCTCCGTGCTGGTGTCACTGTGACAGTTTTACTATCCAGTTCGATTTGCTATATGGGTTACATTTGCTGCACTGGTTCTACTGTCCAGGTTGGATTCGCTGTGTTTATATATTACCTCAGTTAAAATCTGTTGTGCCTTTGCCATTTTGCTGTCTGGGTTAGATTTGTTATGACGGTTTTACTGTCCATTTTAGATTTGCTATGCCGATTTTACTGTACATTTTAGATTTGCTATGCCGATTTTACTGTACATTTTAGATTTGCTATGCCGATTTTACTGTCCATTTTAGATTTGCTATGCCGATTTTACTGTCCATTTTAGATTTGCTATGCCAATTTTCTGCGTTGGATTTATTGTTTGGTTTCGATTTGCTCTGTCATTTTTGCTGCCTGGGCCAAATTTTAGATTTTGGATAAATGTGCTGTACAGGTTTTAAACTCCGGGTTAGATTTGCTGTCGGGTCTTTGTTGTACCGATTTGACTATCCCGTTTAGATGTTCTATGCCGGCATTAGCGTGCGGGTTAGATTTGCTTTGACGGTTTTACGGCCTGGGTTAAATTAACAGTGTTGAATCCATTGCCTGTTTTAGAATTGCTGTGCCTGTTTCACTATCTGAATTAGATTTGCTGTGTTGTGTTGTTTATACTTTCTAGGCTAGATTTACTATGCCGGTTTTACTGTCTGAATGTATTCTAATTGCTGTGCTGTTTTACTTTCTAGGCTAGATTTACTGTGCCGGTTTTACTGTCTGAATGTATTCTAATTGCTGTGCTGTTTTACTTTCTAGGCTAGATTTGCTGTGCCGGTTTTAGCTAATGCTACAATTGTAAGTTCAGGACTTCAGTTTACCATAAACCATACTGTGTCATACTTATCTGTCATATTTAGCTCATTATTACAGAAAAGTCGATCGGCGCTCGGTGAAGCGGGAAATTCTCGCTGTTAAATTGTCACCTGGGGAATAGGCATATCATCTTCGGCCTGGTTAGGTAACATAACATAAAACTTTGTATTTCTGTCACACATTTATAGTAATATTTTCATGCTTTATCTGTTAGTAACAGTTTGTATTGATAATACCACAGATCTTACCTAAAGGCACACTCTCACTGCACTTACGTCAAACTTGTGTCACTGTGGGGTTCGAAAGATACTCAACGAATTTCAGAGATAATGAACGATTTTTTTTTACTTTTTCTGTATTTTGTCGTCTTCTAAGTCATACTTTTACGTATTGCGCAATATCTACATTATTAAAAATTTCGTAGAAAATAACAACACAGTGACGCAGTGAACGAACCCAACAATAACGCAAGCATGACGCAAGTACAGTGAGAGTACACCCTTAAGCTAAGGGCATAACCCGCCGTACGTGCAAATACGTGCTGTCTACGTACCAAAACCTGGGCAATCTTTTGGGATCCGTAAGTGGTAAGTACCGCCTCCGTACGAACTCGTAGGGAATCTGATGAATTTTGGAGCACGCAAACACGCCGTAGAACTTTACATACGGTCAAAACTGTGTGTGCCATCGGGCTGCGGATTCGCCAGTACGAGCGACGCGCCTGCCTTGTACAGCCTGACCATTTTCAGAAATACGTGGCGGACATGGCCTCCAAAAAAAACGTACGGACAAATTGCACGAACGGCGGGTTGTGCCCTTAGCTTAAGACACATGTGCACACTTACGCTATCTTTTAATGCTCAACCTTGTGTTGTAACCTTGTCTATCTCTCGGCGCCATCACGCCCACGGGACTCAACGTCAGCAGCGACATCGGTTAATTTAGATTCAGAAACTCGTCATGATATCTGCTAGGTGGGCAGATCTTGTGACGGGAGCTTACAATGGGACTTTTCCCCCATCGTTTATTCTGGACGTGCCATGGTTATAATTTTCATGACTCTTCATTCTTTGGTGCCATGTGAAAGCGGCGTACATGTAGGTTCGAGCCATCTAACAGGTCGCTCTAACTGCAGGGGATCTTTCGTCAAAATCTTTCAAAGACGATAACTGAAGAAAGAAATGATGGATTTCCATGACGTTTGGTATGCAGATATATTAGACTGAGATGTGAACAATGAGATACAAATTATGCAAATTGACTTTATTTACACACACACACACACACACACACACACACACAAACATATTTGGTTAGTCTTGACCTAACGACTTACATTTTTTATGGATTAAATCTCTAACAAAATCGAAACGTTTTTTTTTTGCAGGCTTATAATGGCCACTTACCGTCACTTGCACAGACGCGTACACCCGCACTTCCACGCGCACTTGTACAGGCACTATTGTACGAAGTCAGATACAGTTAAAGGCACCTAATAGTATGTATTAGGTGTTTGTACAAATAAGGCACAGGAAACTAGGCCGCAGCAGACGTATTGATTATTGATTTATACTCTAAATCCATATACGTGGACCTACATGTGCAGAAGCAAACGTTCCATTTCCACGAGGCGACGTAAACTGCCATTATTTTGACAATATATTGGTGTCAAAGAGAAAGCCTGCTCGTACAATAAATTGAAATCATTCTGTCGAGGCTTATGGTGATTCCATTTGCGGATTCTTCGGGTTATGAATGAAGGAGAAACCATTGTGAAAACTAACAAAAGGTTGAAGCCCGCATAACGACATATCAGAGGCTATTACGATTGCAAAGAGGTGTTACTCTCTAAGGCCACACCAATTTAATTTCTTGGTTCACGGATTTTTTCATAAAAAATATGGAGCGAGAGGGCGAAATAAAAATAAAAATAAAAATTGTAAAATGGTTCGGGTAAAGGTAAGGGCTAATCCCAAACATAAAGAAAAAAGTTTTCAGCTTGAAAAAAGTACAAAAACACTATTAGGCCACACCAATTTAATTTCTTGGTTCACGGATTTTTTCATAAAAAATATGGAGCGAGAGGGCGAAATAAAAATAAAAATAAAAATTGTAAAATGGTTCGGGTAAAGGTAAGGGCTAATCCCAAACATAAAGAAAAAAAGTTTTCAGCTTGAAAAAAGTACAAAAACACTATTACTGTACAGTAACAGCACCTGTTCGTTGAAAATTACAAAAGTAGTGTCAGCTTTTATGTTTGCTACACCAGAAAGTTGGTGAATGGTTTCATTAATGGTGAAAATTTGCTGAGTGGTAATTTTTATTTTTATTTTTTTTCCCAAAAAATAGGAGCGAGCGAATCCGTGAACCAAGAAATTAAATTGGTGTGGCCTAAGCAGAGATTAGCTCCGGCTGTTTTTTAACGCTTATTTTTTGGCGTTTTTATCGGGCTTTCTATTTTGTCATTTTTCTTTAAGTATGCCAGCCAGTTAGGTCTTGACACAGCAAGATAAAATACAAAATAGAAAGCCCGATCAAAACGACTTAAAAACGTTAAAAAAACAGCCGGGGCCTCTGCTTGGAGAGTAAAGAGGTGTCGCCATGTAGCGTTCCTGGTTTGTATGGTCCAGCTGTTCCTATGGCCTACCGCGCATGTCCAAACATCTTCAGCAATGCCGCCTGGCGACCTCGCCAAAACCTCTACTAGTCAATATTTATTATTTACAGTTTTGCGATAGCAAAATCTATTAATTCGTGGAAGTCCATGAGTGCCGCCATATTGAATTTGACGTCACGCTGGCGCCATCTTGTTTCCGGTTGCAATGTCATGTCATGTTCCGGTGGGAGGGTATATACATTACGTCATGGTTTTTTATTGTGCGGTGTAATAATAAGAAGGGTTTGTACATTTCTTAAAACGTATTCTATACAGATGATGTTGACATGGCATTCTATACATTTTATTTTATTCTACATTTGCGCCTTGTCGGATAGAGAGGGGCGACAAGATGTGTTGTTTGATGGGATGGTTGTTTTATGGCTCACAATGTAATGAACGTGATTTTTTGTAAAGGGCTTTTCATTGTACCACCCTTTAATTTGCGTGAACTTTGTCATTTAATTTTTCGTGCTATTTTCCTTTCACGCTAATGCTGCATGTTTTTCTAGTTTCAAAATGATGTATATTTACGTTACTTTATGTTTATGTTAACATCATGGAATGTAGTTACTTGCATATTCCACGTGCATTTCTTCTTTCATAATGACATCGTTGCTGTTGAGTAATTGAAATGCAACAATAGTTTTATCACCCATTTCAGAGCGCATATTCTCATACAGTGCCCATCGTGGAACGGTGTAATTAATGTTTATTGCGAAGAAGGACAAACTTGAAACTTAAAGGTTTCCGTCTAATACTATTCCGGACGCTTGCTATTTAGTTTCTTGCAAACTTGACAAAAAATGAGATGCCTAGTCTTACAAACATGTTTATTAAAAAACAATTGAGGAATGAAAATAAAAGTTTTTTTCTCCAACCCCAACATACACTTCTCTCAAAAAATCAATCAATACATTTAACTTTAACACATTATTGGTGCCGTAATATAGATGTAATAACCTATTGAAAACCGTAAGGGAGGAGGGAGGGCAGAGACCGTTCTGCCTCTTTGGACACTCGCCCCCTGACGTCACGGTCCCTGATTGGTTGGTCCTTCGTTTATCAAAGTCTTTAGTCTATCTTTACTTCTGTGTGTGTGTGTGTGCGTGATACAAAGATTTTAATCCAGGTGGTAACTTGAAATACAGTCGTGACTTGTTTGTTTCCATTCTTTGACGAAAATCAATAGCAAAGAAAATGTCATACTTTTAAAGTTTGTTCAAACGTTTTACAGTTATAGCATGTACAATCATTCTACAGCGTACACTTTTCATGGTAATATTACCAAAACAATAAAATACGCTAACCTATGGGGTGACAAAGACCTGATTTGTCCAAAGGGATTCGTTAATGTTCACGCAAAGTTGAAAAATAAAAAAAAATTAAAATCGTACCAACACGAAATACCGTGTGCTACGCGTGCTTACGTGTACACAGGTGTGTTACGTGTACATAGGTCTGTTACGTGTACACAAGTGAGTTATGTGTACTCACGGATGAACTTCAGCCCTTAAGTTTCAGCCCACTTCAAAGACCATGATTCAATAGTCAGACTTCAATACTCCATATCCCTTCGCCAAAAGGGTTACAAACAGGCCATATTTTTGTTATTAATTTGTCTGTGCCTATTCTTTTAACTGACAAATGCGGCCGTATACGTACATCCCAAAGGCGAGCGTCAAATCGGAGAAGGCCCACTATCTGTCGGCAAAGATCATAAGTCATTACAATTTTCATGGTTTGGGCATATTATCCAACACAACTGCCATGGCGTCTATGTCTCATATTACTCCTCGTCTGACCCCACGAATGGCTGCAGGAACAATCCCAGCGTCCCCAGGAAGCAGACGGTGGCGAACAGCCACAGGCAGATCCGGTCTATCACCATGGCAACGTATTGCCAGTCTCCCGCCACCTGTAGGAAGGACAAACGACGCATGCGTCAGAAGGTATTATGTTTACCATTGCACAGGACAATAAACCTTGTTGTAATAGTTGTAGTAAGCTTGATACCTCAACGTTGGTTAGAACATACATTGTATACCCTTCCTTTTGAGCAAAGAGGGACGTTCTTATCTCTCAGTAGGTACCTCCTAAAAGCGTAGCTCCCATTAAAAACGGACCGACTGGACTGCAATCATGTCGGGAGACGACAGGGATCCGTACAAACCCGTACCATTAAACCTGAGTGCATCACACATGGTGAAGTTTAGAGTAAGCCGGGACTCCTGCAGTTGGCCTTGTGATCCGCAGATAGAATTGCTAACCCCTAGATCTAGACTTTTTCAAATTCACACCTGTGATCTCCTTCCCACTTCTTTTTAATGTGAATATGGCGACAGTACATCAAGTTACGGCGCGATCACATAGCTATATAGGTCGTGCGATCGTCGTACTATTTTGATGCCATAGGATTTTCAAGAAGCCTTGACAGAACCAACCACCGACATGGATCCAAAACAGCATTTTGTCTACCAAGACAGTTAAACTTTGCAGGAGACGTACATTTTTTTGTCCTCCAAAATATCCGAAGTTAGTGATCGTACGACGATCGTACGATCTATGTGACCGCGCCCTAACTCTTGACCACGTGACGAACTTACCCCATCATCCTCGTCCTGGTTGCGGAAGTACTCGGAGATGAGCTTGAGGTTTTTCAGCGCTTTCCTAGCCTCGGGCGACAGCCGCTTGGGCAGGACGGAGGGACTGGGCGGTGCCTGGCCGAACCGGCCGGATCTCGGGCTGTCTGCCTTGAAGGGGTTGCCGGACATGTCGGTCACGCGCAGTCCGAAGTTCCGCCCCTTCGTCTCCACAGACCTGCAGAAACAGGGACAGTTATACACAGCTTTGATAGACCCCAAGGTGTGTCTTGTGTAACGGAATGCAGTGTTATTACAAACTTTGATACGTAGGTCCGATCGCATGTGTGTGTGTTCGTGTATGCATGTGCGCGCGAGTGTGCTTTAAAAGCTTGTATCATATGTTTGTGCGAGCGTGTGGGTGCGTGTCCTTACATAATTACATGCCGTTGACCTTCTTCATGAAGTAAGGCGAATTCGTGTGTGTTTGCAATTGTGTATGTTTGTGTGCGCGACTGGGTAAGTGTGTATGTATTATATGTACATGTTTCTGCGAGCATGCGAGTGCGCGTCCTTACCTGCCGTTGACGTTCTTCATGAAGTACGGCGGATGATCCCAGGTGTTGTACTCCTTGGCCGGTGGCTCTGGCGGCTCGGACTCGGGACGCTCCATGCGGAGCAGTTTGGGCAGCTTCTCCAGAAACACGGCCTTGATCCAGTCTGGCATGTCGTGCGTGCTGGAAGTTCTGTGGTGCACGTTCAGCACGTACACCGTCGCCACGATCGCCACGCTGACGAAGATCATGGTGAAGAGCAGGTACTTCCCGATGAGCGGCACGTCCAGGGACGTCGGCGGGATGATGTCGGCGATCAGCAGCAGGAACACGATGAGCGCCAGCAGGACCGTGATGCCTAGCGTCACCTTCTCGCCCTCGTCAGCTGGCAGGTAGAACACCAGCACCGACAGGGACGTGATGAGAATGCACGGGATGATCAGGTTGATGGTGTAGAACAGGGGTTTCCGCTTGATGATGAAGTCGAAGTTGACGTAAACGCGTTTGTCTGCGTAGTACTTTCGATTTGGGGAGCGGAGGATATCCCACTCGCCATTCTGCTTGTATCTAGAAAAAGATTAATGAATTGGTGAATTTTGTGTATAAATAACTGGATAAAAGAAATAACAGCTAAAGTCGTAAATGTTTAGTGAATATGATAGACTTCAGTCTTATCTATTTTTGTTTCAAATTCATCAATTACGCATGTATGACAAACTATTTTAGTGCGTATATACGTATGCATACGTATCCATAAAGCAAAAGTTCCAATATGATAGTAGCAACGTTGCCCTCAGCGCTACCTGTGCATCTGCGCCTCCCCGTCCAGGAGCGTGAGGTCCAGCTCGTCTGCGTCGTACGTCCAGGACCCGAACTTCATGGTGCAGTTCTGCCTGTCGAAGGGGAAGTACTTCACCACGATAAAACAGGCACTGGCGTAAACTACAGGGGGCGCCCAGTGCACGTGCCCGTCACTCTGGACCCACGCCTTGGTCATCAGCTGGATGTCGTAGTTCCCATCAGCACTGAAGAATAAGGAAATAGTAATATACAATGTTTCATCAGTACACTTCACTTAAACGCCGTGACTTGCTTTTGACCCTACCAGTCCAGCCTCTACAGTAGCTTAAGTAAATGTTGTTGTTTTTGCGTACTACTGTAGAGACTGAACGGTGTTTTATGTCTAATGGTGTTTCAGTCCGTGTAGGTACTATACTCTAGATACTGTACCCCACTGGTGTTTTAGTCCGAGTAAATATTACTGTAGAGACTGAAACTTGTCGGTGTTTCAGTCCGTGTAGCTACTGTAAAGACTGAACCATACTGATATTTCAGTCCGTCTAGATAATAATATGGCTCTGGTATGGATGTTCTGATCCAACCTCTTACTTGTTGTGCCAGTTTTACCGACAGAATACAGGTCCGCGATGTCAGCTGGACCCGTACTTGTGAAACAGTGTGGCTGGACCAACTGAATAGTACAGGTACAGTGTCAGCCGGACCCTTACTTGTTGAACAGCACGACGTCCGGTCTCCAGATGTCCTCAGACGACACCCGCACCATGTCGATGTTGTCGAAGTCCTCGGGGTTCCAGCTGAGTCTGTAGTCGTACCAGTCCTGGCCGAGCCACAGGTTCGTCTTCATCATCTGTTCCCTCTCTTCCTGTTTATTTATTTATTTATAAAAACAGACGTCAGACGTCAATCACACACGTCAATCATCTAAAACACACAAATGACAAACAAATCAAACAAACATGCCAATGACTTCTAACCAGCTGAGTCTATAGTTAGCCAAGTCCTGTCCCAGCCACGGCTGATTCGTCTAATCTCCAGGCACATTTACCAGTGGCATATCAGACAGTATTAAAGCTGGCCAAGGAGTGTAGCCAGATAAAGGGAGTCAGCAGGACTGGAGATTAGACAACGGTACTTACTATACTACGACTTAGGCTTAGGTCACATTTCCAAACCGGGGCCCGGTCGGGATGTTCTAAGAAGTGAAAAATTGAAATGTTTACCTAGAAATATATACAGAGATCATACCCATGAATATTATGTTGACATTTTATGTACTTAGGCGTCTTTTATATCATGATTCTTTTTGCTCCCGATAGCTGCCCGGCCGGGTCCCGCTTTGGAAATGTGACCTAGGCCCAACGACTGAGAGCTGCGAGAATACGACAGAGGAACCTACTAAGGCTATGAGTTGCGAGAAGACGATAGCGGTACTTACTACGGCTATGAGTTGCGAGAAGACGATAGCGGTACATACTACGGCTATGAGTTGTGAGAAGACGATAGCGGTACTTACTACGGCTATGAGTTGTGAGAAGACGATAGCGGTACTTACTACGGCTATGAGTTGCGAGAAGACGATCTGAAGGTTGACATTGACGACCTCGCCCCGGCTCTGCACAGGCCGGATGACTTTGTTGTACCCTGAGTCGAACAGGTGATTGATGAGGCGGTGCTCCGAGTCCGAACAGAGGCAAACTGTCAGGGGAAAAACTGCACGTTAACTACACAAAGATAAGCTGTAGACTGTCAGGGAAACACTTGTTACTAGACAACTGTGAAGGTTATACACTCTCACAAACTGTCACACCTGTGAGTGTATCGCTGTACACTAACACTCGCTGTACATTAACACTGACTGCACAATCAGATGGTAGTTATGCAAATGCAGAATCTAGTTTGAATTAATGTGGAAATCTTAAGCATTTCTACGTTCCATGATAGTACTATTGGTTTATGTGCCATTTGTTATTGAGAAAAAAAAAAGAATAGAATCAATAATGCAAATGGGTTCCTAATTTGCATGATTAATGACAAAATGCTATAGTTACATGGTGGTAAAAAACTGGAATTTCATACGTAAGTGATGGAGTCGTGGAACTCCAAGTCAAAATTGTCACGTTTGCAGCGTGACCTTGAACAGTGTGAGCGTGGCTGACAAATTGACACAATGTCAAGTCTGAAAACATTAAATAATGCTATGATAGAAAGCCATTAAGTTGACAGATACATTTTCTTGATTTGATGTTTATTGGCCGTTCTATTCGGGATTACAATATCTGGTCCCACTCCCCTTTATCTTGGGTTTCTGGTGTCACTTCGTCGGAGCTCCCTGCGTGGGTGGGTTATTTCCCTAACCGCTCATGGGGGGGGGGGTCCTCAAATCAGAACTTTCATTTTGATTTAGCACGTTTTATGTATAAAAGAAGTAGGTAGAAGTTAAGGCGTGAGTTGCCTAGGGGGGTCCGGGGGCATGCTCCCCCGGAAAAAATTGAAATCTTGATCCTCTAAAACGCCATTTCCTGCATTTTGACGGGAAAAATTTACTAGCTAAGTTTCCTGTAATGGAATTTCTATTAAAATACACAAGGCTTTTGCCAAGTCTTTGAAGCGACCAAAGGCACGAGGTATCGCAATGGAGGTCCGGGGAAATTTTGAAATCTGGACCCTCTGAAAAGCCATTTCCTGCACTTTCTGGGGCAAATTTTGCTGATAGAATCACTAAGATATGAATGAAGTGTCTATCGGTGAAAAATGCAAATCAGTTATGCCTTTGAAAAAAATCTTGGACATGGAAAAGTGGACCTTTGAGTGTGAAAAAGTGGACCTTTGAGTGTGAAAAAGTGGACCTTTGAGCGTGTGGGGGGGTTCTTTCGAACCCCCCGAACCCCCCCTGGCTACGGGCATGGACCCTATTTGTGTACAGACCAAACCAATTAGACGTTTTTGTTGTTTTTTAGTTAGCAAACATGGTCCCTCTTTCACACCAATTCGGGGAATGTTTGATGTTGGTTCCTCATGGTCGTTTGTTTCAATTTGTGCACTTATATTTAGCACTTTTATGTTAAACGAATGGCGTCAGCTTACTGATAATCACAAACTTTAAAATTGTTTCGGCCAAGCAAGAAGGAAGAAAATGAAGCTCGTCACCTTCATCAGTACAAGAACAAGAAAATGAAAACAACATGGTCTAAAATTGACTCATAACGACTAAACAAACAAACTTGAGGAACAAATCGGACTGTTTTATTAGATTCGGCAATGGGATATGGAAGCACCGCCTTGGGCCAACGTCGCATTTCCAAACCGGGGCCCGGCCGGGCTGCTTGTGAAAACTAAAAACAGAAATGTATACGTAAAGATATGATACAAATATTAGTGCCCACGACTATTTAGTCGACGTCTTGTGTAGTTTGGTGCCTCTTAAATCATACTTTTTCGCTCTCGCAAGCTGCCCGGCCGGGCCCCGGATTGTACAGGGGTCTTGTCACTTATTCTATCTTATTTCTTTCCTCAGAATAAGATCCCAGACGAACCTTGTAATCAATCATATTATCTGATCTGACGGGAGGGTCAAGGGCTCCTGTCCGTGTCACCTGATCTGACTCGTCAGGCTACTCCAAGCAGATATCAGGCCTGGTAAATTTGGGCGTTCTTTTGTATGTCTTTCGGGGAGATGAAGACGAAGGGATAAAACGACAACCTCTGGAAAAACGTAAAATATGCTGAAAACGCCAGAACACAAGCAGGATCCCACATCTGTTTGCAGATCACTATTTATGGGCATAGAATATTTGTTCTAAACCTGGAGGAGCAAACTTGCGTGCTATCGTTTATCTCGTTAGGTACCCCTCCATTCATTACATATCAACATTGAGGGTGAGTGGTACCGGGGCTTTATAACAGACATTCCTTCCAAACCAAAAGGACCTGATGGCTGGAGCAGGTAGATAATAAAACTCAATCTATGAACAGACAGCTAAATGGCAACGGCAGGGGGGTTGCATCATTGCGAGCTCGGGGAGGGGGGTTATTACTGTTGACATCAGTCAACTCAGCCACGATGTTGATATGGAAGGCCAGCTAAAAATAACCCAATGACGCACGCTGTTATTTAGAATTTTATGGAGAACACTTTGGTCTCGTTATTTCTCAAAGCCGAGCCTGTTTCTGTTATTCATGACGAACAGGGGAAACTGCCTCACCTTGCAGAGTCGCTGCCAGCAGAATCAGCCCGTACCAGCGGAGGGAGGCCATGTTTGGCCCGGACTTCTCTCGGTCTGTTCGCGGGTCGGGGTCAACTCTGCTCCCGCCGATCGGTCGGTCTCAGGCCGGTGTAACGTTTCACATGCCTGCGTACTACCGCTGTGCCGATATTTGGCGATGGCGTCCCTGCAATGCGCCGCTCCCAGCCCTGGTGTAACAGCTGGTGGCGTCGTGTTTCCGACTTGTTGACGGTCCCGTCGGACAGGACGGGGATAAGGAGGCTCAGGATGCCGCGAGGGGAGCGTTCAATCACACAACCTCGTCAAACACACATCTGTTCAGTAATTCTTCGCTTTTCTGCTTTATTTTGGATCTTTCTCCTGATAAAAGGCAAGGGTCAAGGAATGCACAAACTGTGTGTGCGTGTGTGTGTACGTGTGTGTATGTGCATGCGCGCGTGCGTAGTATGTGTGTGTGTGTGCGTGTCTGTGTATGTTACACCATTGTGTATTTATTTTGTGCGTGCAATACCAATTTTTCCATTCCTTAATTTGATGTGTATGTGTTTTTTATGTACACGCATATCTGTAGTCTTGTTGGTTTGGCCTGCCACTTAACGCTAGCTGGGATGGCATCAGCTGATGCTACGAGCGGTCACATTTCCAAACCGGGGCCCGACCGGGCAGCTTTCGGGAACGACAGGTAAGATACAAAAGACAAGAAAAACACACAGAACGTGAAAATGGTGATGGGAATAATTTGTATATATTTCTATTTTTGTTTCCGCAAACAGTCGGGCCTACCCCATTTTGGTGACTCCAGCTTTAGGCTTAGGTCACATTTCCAAACCGGGGCCCGGCCGGGCAGCTTTCGGGAGCGAAAAGAATAACATAAAGGACATCAAAATATACACAAAATGTAAAAATAAGATTCGTGTTCATTACTTGTGTATATTTCTAGGTATGCATTTCAATTTTTCGTTTCTTAAAACATCCCAACCGACACTAACAAGAACGGCACACAGGCTCACGTAGCTCGCCCGGCAGGCAACACATAGGTACCGTGTACAACACAATATTACTATTACTGAATCTATAGATAAGAAACAGAATGGTCAGACGGGACAGTCAAGAGCGCGATTTCAAAATCATAGCTTTTATTTCAAAAGTATTCTTCAACCAAACGCACGCCTTTGACTTGACATGTGACAACAGACAACCCCGCAGTATCTACAACTTTCAGGGTTGGACAAGTTTTAAAAATTCACTGGTCCTGTAGAGCAAGTAAGCAAACAGCTGTCTTAACCAACTTTTCAGCAGGTTCCGGGCCAGTCGTTAAATAACCTTGTCCAACCCTGACAATTCTGTTCATTCCTGTCTGTGTAAGTGAAAACTATCCAATGTGAAACCATTTTGCATACGTCGTGCGCACCCAGGTTCACAGTGACTTATCACACAACCGTTTACAATTGTTCAGATTATCATATACTAGCCGCTTTTAACATTCGGTTTGCCCCGGTCCTATCGGATATATAGCGTTTTGATACGTATTGATTTAGACAATTACATTTGTATCATACAATCACTGCTGTACGTGTACATCCGTCATCATTGTCGGCTTTACATCCGTTTCCTGCTTTATAGTGTTACAGACGTCATGACTCATGTGCACCGCCCAGCCGTAAGGATGATAGGTCGGTGCAGCTAGATTTCCGCAGTATTCAAGTTGTTCAATTCATTTATTATGTTCTATATCATAAGTGCACTGTGGGTGTGGAAATATATATTTGCGTGCAGAGGGGTTGTTACAAACACATAGCGGGCTTTACTCGTATTTTGATCAACCAAGAACCAAACTATGGTATCTCATAGCATATTTCCTGGTAATACGACTGTACTACGGGGCAACTGTAGGGCTACGCCAAATAGCAGTTGTTAAAGCAACTATGATTTTGTTGCAGCTGCAGAGCAGGTCTATGCGCTAACAATGGATAACACTTCATAGTTAGGTTATCAATTTATAAAACCTGCTCTAGCACTGCCAAGATCTGGTCGGGGTCACTCACGGAAGGTAGTGGGTGCTACTTGAAACGTCTGACCGTTTCCAAAATCATGTCCAGTTGCTTGGGTAACTGGCTCATCTTTACTATTAGTAGATGTCTGTCCTTTATCGACGCAACTGTTGGGCCATTTATGCATTTCCGTCCAACCCTTCCCATCCAAGTTCACATTGACACGTGCATAAATGCGCGAGTGTTACCTTGATGCCTGGTGGCGAATTTTTCACACACTATTGCATGGTAGACATGCAGAATCAGTTTAACTGAAGGATATGTTTTTATGTATTTCTGTTTGGGCTGCAGCCACCAATGGACACCACAAAGGTATCTATTATCAATACAACGTTGCTTTAGGCATCAGTGAAAATTTGTTTATTGAATTTTGCGAGATGCGGCTGGTGTGACATTCCCTTTCCAAAAGCACCCAGATGGATTCATGCTCGGTTAAAGTTAAAACTTAAACTGTGTCAATAAAATGAATATAATCAATCTAAACATGACTTCGACACGAGAGGTAACTCGAATGCATTACTTTAGAAGACAACATTTAATCCAACAGGATGGTTATTTTACATAATATTTCTTGGTGCCTGTTTCATCCAAAACAATCGTTACTATACAATACGTTACATGACAGACTTAGGGGGGAGCCGGGTCGGGCAAACGCTCACTGAGGTTTACATAATAGCCCTTGGTAAGTAGGAAGATGAGGAGCCATGGTAAACAATCGGAACTGTACTTATTATACACATCTATGGTTCGCTTCTCTGTTCTTAGTTACATTGTGTTTGTACACTGTCAATGTACATATAAAGTCCACGCTCTTCACCGCTCTTTGTCCAGAACTAGTACCTATCAGTCTTACAGCTGCACATAGTGTCGGGCCTAGCTCGCGTGTATGACGCTCAAAGCAGACAGAACGTTAACACAAGAGTGCAGTAAACAGATTCTCCTAGAGGGGCAGCTCGGTGGAAATTTCGGCTTAGACACTGCGATCTGTACAAAACAGTCACCAAAATGGTGTACAATGAAAATAGAGGTCCCCTGTGGTTGTTATAGTATTGCTAGATGGTAGACAGTGTAACGGTATACAGGGCAAGCTTTTTCAACCAACGGCGAAACTTTACCGATCATGGACTTACCGATCAACTAATTAATTAATCACCACATCCACACGACACGTCTAGCAAAGGTAAGGATTCGCTCCCAAAGTCATTACCATTGGGACGGCAGGCCACTTCAACTGACTGACTGATGCAGCCCGGAGGATTTCCGTTGGACATGCCGGGTTTTACCAGGCTTCGGTTTGGAAATACCGGATCTACACAGTTCGGAGGCCTCCGTTTGGACAGGCCTTATTTTGTACAATTTGGATGCTTCCGGTTGGCATTGCCAGATTCTCAGCCACACTTGTGCAAGGGATGTGTGTCCGTTCTGCGCGTGCGCTCTAGAGTGCCGGACGACTGTCATCAGTTGTATTTCAGACGATGTCGTCGTCTGATATGAAGAGCGGCTGCAGGAACAATCCCAGGGTTCCAATGACACAGACGGACAAGAACAGCCACAGGCAGATCCGGTCTATCACCATGGCAACGTACTTCCAGTCCTCGTTCACCTGCAATGATAGAAGTAATGCAGTTCACTTATAAGTCGCTAGACGTCAGCTCTGTTACAAGAGCAGAGTTACGGGCGATTGACCAGTTGCTTTTGCTTGCAATTGGAGAATATGAAATTTTACGGTTTTATGAAATTCCATTTCCGCACACAATATATCTTTTCCCAGAGCAAGGGAAAGCACTACATCGATAAGCTAAAATGATGCTGAAAGACAACACAACAGAAAGGGAAAGTAGACGTAAAATCCACAATACGAGTCAAAAATCCATTGTCTTATGTTGTTTGTCTGTCATATCACTACAGAGCCAATGGCACGTTTCACGTTTTACCTATTCTGTTGTCAGCATTATTTTGTTCTATGTTTAATTCGTATCTTTAACTGCCCCCTGTGCGGGAAATAGCAGCACAACGTACGATCCCCTCCTGTAGCCAGTCCGTTCAACACCAAGTCTGAGAACCATGACTTTGGGAAGCTGTCGGAGTGTCGCGATAAGCAAGATTGCGGCATTTCACGGTCCGCTTCGCCCTGAGCGTCTGACGCACGCTTGTCTGCAGCAGCCGCCGGAGAACCGTCCGTCAGAGTGACAATGACATGTTTATATATGACGAATTACACACAAACTGCGTTTGATTCGATCGACACTCACGAAATGAAATTTTTTTTGGATAATCAAAAATAATCACATCTTTTCGCATATGCAGCATGTCCTATGACCGTTTGTTTCCTCTGCAGCAGTGTCAGTGAAGGTTGGTTAACTGCATTATGGTTTTCAGGCAGCTTCTCATCATCCATTTTGATAGGTTAATTGCCACAAAGCTCCTTCATCTCGGCAGACACACGTCAGCGGAGACATGGTTAGCATGGCGGCGGCCTGACAGAATGAGGTCCTGCCGTCGCACAGGCATAGCGGCGGAGGAGGAGGCGGGCAGAATTGGGTTCCGCCGTGAACCCGGTAAATACCCTCTCACTGGCATCACCCAGGATTTTAAGAAAACCCTACATTTTCACTACATGTTATGATATGATGGAAAATAATCGACATATACCCGGCCAGTCATAGCCAAAGAGAAATCGCTAAATCAAATGTTCCGTATGTTGTAATGTACCATTGCCGCAGTTACATCCCAGACACATTCAATGGAAATCCGATGGCCTAGATGTCTAACCGAATATGTCGAGCTATTCATGAAAAAAATCTAACTGTCCCCTGTCTAGATCCCCGTTTCGACTATTACAGTGTTTTTGGTCCCTGATTGATATTCCGCCCACGGAGGTCCCCTGGGAAGTTCCACCTCACATCCAAATTAAGCACAACCTCGGCGTGCGCGCGTCGCTCTGACCCCGCCGCGATTGCAGCTGGGAGCTGCTCCCTGAACCGAGGCTGTTGGCATTTGGAAGGTCGCTCGGCGGCTGCTGGAGGAATGATCGGGCGGAATTACGCCGGGTTTTCTGGCGTATCTTCCTGACAGGCGGCGGTAAATCCATCTCGGCTGAAGGGATGACTTTTCTCGCAAGACTACATCCCCGCAAAACGCGCTCTGATTGGTCTAATCTTTTCACAGGGGCGTTCACTCCTCTTCGTCTTGTCAGCTGCAGCATTTATCTGCATTATTTCATATTACACAACAAACAAGTCAAGCTTGTGACATTATATAAAAGTTGGGGTGTGGTTTACGAAACTTTTGGGATCAACGTCACTTGTTAACGAGTGAAGGTAAAATCATAAGAACATCAGTCAGCATTGAGTTTCCGTGATATACCTTGCCGACAAGTGTGAGATCTTCAACCACGGTATATATCTAAATGATTTTGAATAAGTATAAAACATACAGCACTGAAAGAACTAAGACAATGTCTGAGCGCGCGCGAGAACAATCGAGAGACCACTTCTGAGGACATTGGAATAGATTTCATAGCAAGGCTGCCTCTCTTAGACATTTGAATATGGATATCGATAATTTCTTAAGTGTACAGAGCTTGTGTCCTTATTTCTAGGGACCACTGCTAAGGCTGTGTGTGAGAAAGATGATCTGATTGAAAACAAAACTAGACTCACCGCGTCATTGGCGTCCTGCATCTTGAAGTATTCCGCGATAAACTTGACGTTGCTGACCGCTCTCCTCATTTCCGGAGACAGCTGGAGGGAAATGTTCTCCGACAGAGTCTGACTCCCGGAAACGTCCGAGACCTTGAGAGCGTACTTCCGGCACTGTGTCTCGTACAACATGGCATTCCTTTGCTTCATGTGCACCACGTCCACAGGGTCGCGCCCGAACGCCTTCAGGTGTTTACAGCCTTTATCGGAATCCCCGTCCTCATCATTCATCTGGTCCAGCCGCTTCATGAACAAGAGTTTGGGCAGTTTGTCCAAGAAGAGTGTTCTTACCCAGGGCGGCATGGTGTGGGTGCTGGCTGACCGGTGGTGCACGTTTAGTATGTACACTGTGGTGACGATGGTGAAAGTCACGAAGATCATGGTGAACATGAGATATTTACCGATGAGCGGGATGTCCAGAGAAGTCGGCGGGATGATGTCGGCGATCAGCAGCAGGAACACAGTCAGGGCCAGCAGCACGGAGATGCTGAGTGTGATCTTCTCCCCACAGTCGGACGGCAGGTAGAACACCAGCACCGACAGGGACGTGATGAGAATACACGGGATGATCAGGTTGATGGTGTAGAACAGGGGTTTCCTTTGGATGATGAAGTCGAACATAACAAACATCTCGGAGCCGCTGACCACCTTCCTGTTAGGGGACCGCAGGATGTCCCACTCGCCGTTCTGTTTGAAGTCGTCCATGACCACCTCGTGGTCTATGAGCTCGATGTTGACCTCGGAGGAGTCGTATGTCCAGGACCCAAACTTCATGGTGCAGTTCTGCCTGTCGAACGGGAAGTAACGCACCTCGATGGAGCATGCACTCTGGTAGATGGCAGGGGGCAGCCAATACACTTGGCCTGTGTTAGCGATGAGAGCCTTGGTTTTCAGCTGAACGTCGTACTGTCCATCCGCACTGCCGGCAGAAATTAAAAACAACAATGAATTCGACGTTGTATGCAACAGGTAGATCACAAAACGTTGGTGCATTCATTTGGCAATTCTTGTTGTTGCTTTCTCGGAAAAACTTAGCGATTCCTTGAAAATTTCATTGACTCGCACTGCTAAGGCTTAGGCCCCAATTCCCAGCTCGGGCCCGACCGGGTAGTTTTCGAAAATGAGAAACATGACATGAAAGGCAACAAAACACACAGAACTTAAAAAAAAATAGCCAGGAGCATACTTTGTGTATATTCCCTGGGAAACAGTTTCATTTTTCGTTTCCATAAACATCGCGGCCGGGCCCCGGAAATGGGACCTAAGCCTTACTTACCAAATAGCACCAGATCGGGGTTCCATGTGATATCTCGGTCACATAGAACCAGATCAGCGTTCCATGTGACATACGATATCTCGGGGATAACCCGGATGTGAGGGAACCCGGATGTACATGTACCCGGATGTAATGAATCCCAAGGAAACCTGGATGTGAGGGAACCCTGATTTAAGGGGACTCACATATTAGTGGCCCTACTTACTTGTTAAAGAGAACCAGGTCTGGTTTCCACGTGATCTCGGATGGAACCCGGATAATCTCGATGTTGTCGTAGTCCTCGGGATTCCAGACGAGACGGTAGTCAATCCAGTCCTGTAAGGGAGAAGCAAACATCGTGTCTCCGACTAGATTAGATAGCTATAGTGAGCAAGTTTTAGCGACAAAAATAGCAGTGCACCATCATTTCAATCATTATCTGGTCTGGTCTTGTGGTGGTCTGTGTAACAAGCATGAAGATTTTATTGTCGCATATATTGCAGTGAATTGAATTGAATTGAATTGAATTTCATCACTTTGTACCGTATTGTGTTGTATTGTGTCCGGTTGGGCATGCTGCCACTTACAAAGTATCCCTCCGGGATCTACACTAAAGCCAAACCGGTTTAATGATGTGCCTAACATACTCAAGATGTGGCTCTATTCAAACGCGAAGTCAACTACATAAACTGCAAGGTGTCCTGAATCCCCTAATGATTGCTAGCCTGTAAATCCGGCTTCAAAATTAATCAACACGGACGCCTGAGCACCACTCAAACCTGACTCATCTAGACAATGCTTAATATCATGACAATTTGATCGTGCACCAGATGCAAAAACACCAATTATTTTTATAAGCTGAATGCAGTTTAACTTAAAGTCCTCTTCATTGGTTAAGTTGGGTTGCAGTGAGGATTTTGTTCAAAATTCTCACTGTAACCCATCTTTGTCCAGTTCACATAGCATAGAAAAAATCAACTGAATCACGCTTGCCTTATACATACTCACTTACCACATAGTTCAATATGAACGTAAGTATCAACATTTTGACAAATGCACTAGTTGATTTAAGAATGAAGAAAGAAAAAAAGAGTATCAACATTATTTTACTTCTGTTTTACTGACAATATACACTACTAGTGTAATAGCCACTGTGCCCCGCTATACAGACAAATGTCACCATAAAGGAACCATTTGCAGATTCCTCGTGCGCGGGGCTTCGGACAAGTGCGTCACTCAAATTACAGGCCATTCTCACAAGCCGCTTATTGTGGCAGGAAGTGGCTGATAAGGGTGTACATTTTGTGCTGAGCTTTGGGATGAGACCAGGCGTGGTGCCATCTGACAGGCAGCGAAACGTTTATAGATACCTTCGACAAGAAGGTATCTTTCGGGGGCCCAAGCGTGTGCGTGTGTGTTTTTTGTGAAAAACATGAATAACGTGAGAGGTCATGATATACCATTTGAAATGTGTTGGAAATAGGCGAATTGTGCACCTTCAGGATGTTGTAAGCTCATAACTATACAGAGTTATTTCATGGCCCTTTTAATGCTGATTACTTCAAAATACTAGTTATCTCCACGAGGTCGATATTCTGTACTTTAATCCACCATGCAGCTTTTTCCTGTATTTCCAGATCAAATTATAGATGAAGGGGAAGAGCAGCCGCCTGTGTTGTCTTAACTTGTTTTGTTTGCCATGATTTTGTTCCAGATACGGTTAACAAATCCACTGGGCCGCCTGCAGATCGTGATTAAACTTGGCGAAGTAAAATTTGTATCTGATTCTAAATTAACTCAATTACAGTGCCGGCAGCCGAACCGCCCGGAGTCAGTGTGCCCCACACAGCGTCAACAGAACAAGCTGGCTGCCGGCCAAACCTGCAGTCAGTCTGCTCACCACCAAATCTGCAGCAGAAATTTATGTATATAGACTTGTCGCCCAGCCAAACACTTTGAATCTGCAGCCGAAAACTTCACGGTTTTCATAGTTTTCTTATGGCCAAACCTGCAGCCGAACACTTTAAACGTTTCTCATTGGTTTCCTTGCCGCCAAACGTAATTAAAGCAGACTAACACCAGTAATACTATAGAATGCTTATTACTATTACCCTGGGTAAGATTTTCATGGGTTTAAAGCCTGCAGCCAAAAAACTTTTAACATCACATCATTACTGCCAAATCTGCAGCACAGAAATTTGATCCAGCAGCCGGACAGGTAAAACCTTCAGCTGAACACTTAAAACTTTCTTATCTGCTCACTGCCACACCGTCAATGCTGCAGCAGAACACTTGAAACATCAGCCTGCTTGCTGCCAAATCTGCATCCGAACACATTAAACTTGCTCTCAAATACCTAGAACCTGCATTCTAACGTTTCAAGTGTTTCTCAATAGTCTACTTACCATTTTGGGCTCTTCAGCATGGTTATTGGAATAATGGTCTCGTAGTTTTGACTGTTCAAAGCAGTGCTTGGATTTGTTATGAAGATACTAACGGTTATTAGTCACTTATTGTCTTATGTGATCAACGGCCCCACGTTGATAAATCCCAGCCTGCACGGGCGAACTCGCAAGTGGAATTTAAATTATGTTATGATAAAATTAAACAGCTTGGAATGCTCGATGGAATGCATGTTGTAAGAGGAATGCGAATGGTGGATCACCATTAGAATATCATCGCGAATATCCGGATAGAAGGGATTGCTTTAAAGGCCAGCTTTCATTTACAGTGCAGTAATTTGTACATCGTAACGATTTACCCTGATACCTCAGTTTTTGAGATAGTCTTGCCGTGGCGGAATTTGTGAGGTTACTCTTTTATGGAAGCCATTATGGTAGTAATTCCACACCTGGTTAGGTAAAGAAATTAACCCCGATATAAATAACTGCAACTCCTGCAGACGTGGGGAGTATATTCCTGGTGAAATGAATGGATCCACACAGCTGTGAGCGCCGGAAGCGCTGATGTAATGGGTTCCACATCAGCGGACAGGAGTTAATTAATGTTTGCAACCAAACCGGCATGGGGAATGCTTCCTATGCCAGGGAGGTTAAAGCTTATGCCGGGCTACGCACATGCACATGGATGCAGATGGCATCGGGACTACTGTTTATGCAAAGCTACGTATGCGCACATATACGAGTAGATGGCTTAGAGAAAGGTTTCGATGCTATATGCGCTATTCTAATGACATAGATGGTAGAATGGCACAGCGAATAGTGCTGATTCTATGTTAGTTATATAGATGAAAATGGCATGGTGAATAGTTGTAAAGCCTATATGTATATGCTTACAAGGACGCCAATGGAGGTACAGTAACAGTACGCATAGCGCTGACATGGGCACATGCCAGGACGTTATATACACATTACCCTATAAACTTTCTCTCGTCACATTTGCCACATTTAATCCGGTGCCACTTACGGTGGTAGGTGGGTTTGCCAAAAAAACTTAAATGTCATCTAAAGGGCTGCTTACTTGACCTTGAATCCAATACTTTGATATCAGGCATTCTAATGTCACGAGCTAGGACGTGACTAAAATGAACTTAATGATCAGTTAGGCATATTGATATGATACATTTTCTACATGTTGTATGTTAAAATGATATATACATATATATAGATATGTGTGTATGTGTGCCGTTGTCAAAGTGGATGTGAGTACAAAGTTTGAAAGTTGAAATAAACATTCTTACCTGATTTAGCCATACATTCGTTTTCATCACTTGGTCCTTTTCATTCTGTGTATAAAATCACATGAAGAAAAACATTGTGAACTTGCTATTTGCTATTCTGGGTTTCATCATTTGTTTTATCTATTCATGTACGACACGGGAAGACACGCTACATATCACATGTTCACACGTCTTTATGCTCTTCTGCCTACATTGACATTTTAACATCACGCAATACAAAAGTGAATTTCTTGGCAACGTCGCTCCTTTACAACGGAGATAATATCCATATATATGCAACAGAACATGACTTTGCCTGCGTCATATGGTCGAATACAACCAGGGGGATTTGCGTTGATTATTAATCAATCTTGCAACTAGTACTAAACAGTCGTTATAGTTTTATCACATATCCAGGAAGTCATACCCTCAAAAGGCTGTTTAAAAGGTTCCTGATGAAAGTGGTCTGCCCATGAAGTGAAGGTAAACCATTACGAGTTTATATACCGTTTAACGCGCACATAAACCTACAGGTTCCACCCCCACAATGTGCTGCAGTACCAAACTGCTGCTTCTGCCCGTGTTAACGTCTTCATGGAGCTTTCCATCACGAAGTACCAACATCCCCATGGACTCCACTTTACATGTAAACAATAAAGCAATGTTTTATTTCATGACGTGTTAACTAAGATGGATGATTCCATTACCTGTGAGGTGTTAAACATGCAGCTGTGTAGCCACAAATAGGACTTGCACGTTTTACTACCGGCTGTCATGCCTCAGGGCAGAGTCCATATGCGCGTCTTTCACAATATGGTGTTGGTGCAATATATCTGCAGTTCACCGTGAGATGCTGATGCAATATGTTTGTACTTCACAAGAAGCTGTCGATGAAATAAGTATGTTCTTCACAATAAGAAGTTTACACGATATGTCTGTTGTTCATAATATGGAGTTGATGTAATATATCTGTAGTTCACCGTAAGGTGCTGTTACAATATGTCTGTGGTTCACCGCAAGGTAATGATGCTATATGTCTGTGGTTTACAATAAGGCGTTGATGCAATAAGTCTGCGATTCTCAATGAGGTATTGATTGTTTCAATATGTCATTGGTTCACAATAAGGTGTCGTTCCAATATGTCTGTAGATATTCACTGTGATGTACTGTGTTTGAATTTCACCATAAGGTGTTGAAGCACTGTGTCTGAATTTCACAGATACAGATATCTTCGAGTCACTGTTTTCTGTACATGAATATTGATTAATTGATCGATATAACATATGTGTGTGCTGTATCTATTTGAAGGATATAACATGTATGTGTGTTGTATCCATTTGAAGGATATAACATGTATGTGTGCTGTGTCCATTTGAAGTATGAGTACAGGAAGAGGTTTTCACCCGTGCCAAAAAAAAAACACATAACAGTACACGTGAGAATCATTTGCATCTCTAGTATAGACCGCTTCTCGGGATGATGCATCGGCTGGCGACACCTGCTACAGGTCTGCAGCAAGGACATGCACAGATCAATACTCCAGTTGACCAGCCTGACCTCACGCCTGACATGTCTTCTCCTTTCCCCGCAGCAGACAATTCAACTCTGCAGGCCTAGGAGCAAATCACTTGGCACATATATAGGAACGGCTACACAGCCATCATGAGCAACTCACTCTCCACATCGGCCGGCATAATGAGCAACTCACTCTCAACATCGGAACGGCTAAACTCATCAGGAGCAAGTCTCTTCCCTCATCAGAACAGCTACAAGCATCAGCAGCAAGTCTACCCCCACATCGGAGAGGTACAAGTATCGGGAGTAGCTCACTCTCCACATCGGAACGGCTAAAAGCATCGGGAGCAAGTCGCTCTCCACATCGGAACGGCTAACTTAATCATCAGGAGCAAGACTCTCCCCACATCGAACCGGCTACAAGCGTCGGGAGTAAGTCACACTCAACATCGGAACGGCTACAAGCACCAGAAGCAACTTACTCCCAACTCTACATCCCCAAACGGCTGTAGCACAAACTCTTCAGATGGATAAGTTGCGGTTTTGAAACCTTAACTCGTTAACCGGACCTACAAGTCTCAGACTGGATAGGTTCTTGAGTGATTGGAGGGTGGCATCGTTCCTGCAGACCAACTTGTTTTACATTATCATGGCACTATCACAAAATGGATCTTTTGGGGTTACAAGAAATAAAACTAGAATGATCGTCAGAGCATGTACATGCACTGCCTGACATTTGAGCTTGAGCCACTAAGCTAGTAAAAATCTAGAAAGGCAATGTGCGTGTCAATGATAACAAATATCAGCAGATCCCGTTAAAGCTACAGCAGCTATTTCAAGTTTGCATGTGTAGGGTGAAGGTGACATTGAGGTTTCGTCTATTTTTGACCTGAAGAACCTTTGAAAACTCTTCATCGATACCTTTCCCCTCAGATAACCTCCTGCCCAGACAAGCATGTCGACCTTGCCGCTGCAGATGTGCAGCTGAGATTAACATTACGTTTGGTTTCCTAGCAGCTTGCTTTAGAACTGCTAGGGCGTTTTTGTTAAAATCTTTTGATAAACTATTATAACCGAACGACGCATGTAAATATAGAGATGAAAGATACAAACTATGCAAAACATACTAGGACTTAATTTACATAATCAACGATTAATTTAATACTTGAAACGTACGTAATTCATGGTTGGTCATACATGTCATGTAGAGACAACAATTATGGAAAGGCCTAATTTGTCGTAATAACACCAGCTTATAGGGTCCAAAACACAGCTGGAGTTGAATGGCATTGGCATGGTGTTTGTTTATTATGGAGCTCTGCGCTACTGTTGGTTTTTCAATAACGACGGTTGCTACTGCTCCTTGTAGAACTTGTGATATTCCAGCCATGTCGTTTGCTGCTCTGGAAATGAATGTTTATATATTAACTTCAATGTTAAGACAAACTTACTGATACTATAATTTCACAATCCATATAACAGTCTAATATCAGGCAGTTCATCACGTATTTTCTGTTTGATGAAAGGTGCTCTAATACCATGCCAATTTGTATCTGCACGCTGATTACTTAGAAACAATCACACATCAGTTGGAACTGATTGTGCATGAAAGAACCTAAACACACATTTGTTCAGAAATGTGGCTACACATCTGTAAAAGAATATGACGACTGCACCGCATCGTCCAGGAATTTGCATAGAGCACTGCCTCTATCGACAGTTTCAGGGCGCACAATCAATAGCTTTACCGGGATCAAGGTTACCGTGAAGCAACAAATTAAATTATCTGGAGTTAAAGCGCCCAGTTTTCCATAATTGGTTGGATTCTGGAATACAATGTTAGGCAAGACAGACCGTGTCTTGCGGGCCGTTAAGAAGAGACGTTACGACCAATCCTTCTCCATGATTTATCTCTCACGTTGACTTCATGACTGACGGCAACGTCTCGCCGGTAGTTCTTCCTCGTTAACTCCAGCTATGAATCCGTGCATCTATAGTTAGATTGCTGTGGTTGAGAATGGCGGAGAATTTGGTAGGGCGTTCTGAGAACTAATGATGAGGCAGCGTACTGAGGAAATCGTGGCAAATTACCGAGAAGAATCTGATTGCTTTCTGCGGCTCAATGCGCATCAAGGCAATCAAACTCTCACGAAACAGGAACCCATAACCGCACTTCCTTTCTGACGTATGAGTCAGTCTGGCGGGGGGGGGGGGGGAGTGACGTCAGTTCAGGTAAAGGTGCTGTTATCTGAGACAAGGGCATCTGCCAAGACATCGTCCAATTATGTTCTGCCATCTAACGTCTAGCAGCAGTAAAATTAAAACCTGTCGGTTGTAAGAAAACTAGCTCTGCTCGCGATGCTGCACCATCTTCATGCGGATGAAACCTAACTCTACGCGATGAAGGGACCAATTTGGGCGAAAGGCTGTAAATGAAGTTCATAACTGCATGATGGAGACGACAAGTGGATGATGATCACATCAACACTACTTCACAGTTAACCATATATGTCTATCTGCAATGTGCACTAACAACTGTCGACATAAAATAACATCCTCTTGATAGAAAGTAAACCTACCGGAGGCTTCTCAGCGACATGATTGGTTGTGTAACTGTTACTTTGCGTAACATAATACCAGGTTTGAAACTGTTTGATTTAAAACATTTTTTTTTAAATGCATACCACAGAATCAACTGTGAACGACCATGGTCGTTTCAACGCTGGCCTTCCGTTGAAGATACTTACCATCACACTTCCACTTCACTTGCTATTTTGAAGGCCTCTTTTGGTGTGAAAACAGAGAACTGGTTGAGTTCGCTTTGTTAACGTTTGCCATTAAGGACTAAGTAAACAGGAAATGACGTTTGACCTACCACGCTGATTAGCTGTGAGATGCTGAGCCGGAAGTTGACGGTGATGACCTCGTTGACGGTGCGCGCGGGGCGGATGAGCGGGTTGTAGCGGGACGTGTTGAACAGCATGGCGACCAGCCTCTCCTCGGACTCGGCGGCACGTCCGGCTAGTGGAAACGACATAATCATCGTTAGAGGTGTACCTGCTGTAAGACTACGGCCCCAATTGAAAAATGGACCCTGCAAGGCAGTTAAAGGCTTTTTTTTTTTTTTTTTTGCACTTTCGGGCGTAACCTCTACGTTGCCTCCTAGGACATCTTGCTCGGCCGAGCCCCTGGACTTAAAATAATCCCGGGACCCAGCTACAAATAAAAACCGCCGATGTCAATATACATATATCGTAAAGCAGTCCTGAAATATTCATTGGAACTGATTGTTCGTTGATATTGTTGTATACTAGTATACCATGATGGTGCTTCCTACATGACTCTATCTTGGTATGGGACTCTTTTGGCTCGAAATAGTTCTCCCATTGTTCCCAAGTTGCCTGGTGATACTACTACTGGCAGTACTGCCTATAGTAGTATGCTACTGGTCCGTGTGAGCGTCCACTTGTATGTTTGTGGCGAAATGGTGGCAATTATGGATGTTGTTGTTGTTCCTTCATCTAACCTTTAAAACACCACCCCGCCAGTAAATTGTGTAGATTTTTTTTATTGGCAAATGTCTCAGATGACCTCGCTTTTTATCAAATGGCACAGTTGCAAGGCCGAGTAGGTAACAGGCATCAGTGTGGTTCGTGAGTTTTTGTACGAGTGTAATAAGGGCGGCTGGCTTTCCGTTGGATTCCTAGTTGGCCTGGCTGACTAGTTCATCGTACATACAAAACGCTTTGAACGTAGGCGGTTATTACGTATGGTATATCACTGCCTTGTTTGACTTCATTAAGCTTTAAGCTATACCCCCTCTGGTAGCTTCCAGTTTTGGGTCGTTCAGAGCCAATTTCCAACTGATTGGACACGATTCGTATCCACTAGTCCCGGCGGGTGGAAGAGAAGAAGAGGCAACAGCCAACAGCAATTGAACTGCCATCCGTCCAGCCGCAGAACCCGATAATTCTATTAAGTAAGTGGAGTGGCCTCCAGGGGACTGCAGCCACCCAGCCGTGCCAATTAACCCGACGTGCCCTCCTCCGGGCCTGCACAATACACAAATCCATTTCCATGGACGACCTCAACACGTGTGTCCAGAAATCATCCATCCACAGGACAACAGAACTGCCGCTGACCCCATCTCAGCACGTCATGTGTCTGACAATTCTCTATTCCCGGAACAGCAGGCAGTATCGGACGTGTCCAGCAACTCTCAATTCCCGGCCTCAACATCGGCAGATTTACCGCCAGCCTCAGCACGTTACGTGTCTGACATCTCTCCATTCCCGAAACAACAGGTCTGCTGTCGACCTCAGCACGTTACATATCCATAAACTCTACATCACAGGAACTCTCTATCCCCGAATATGAGATACGAGTAAAATTTTCAACTACGGTTTGGTCCCAGTCTATGTTTGCAAAGTCACTAGATGAGATATCTTAATACAGAATTTTGAAAAATAAAGCAAACTTTTCTGAAATGCACTTAACGTTACAATCAAGGATGATTTATGTAAGTTTCTGCCCTGTTGAAACTTTTGGTGTCTCCAAACTTGAGATATTTACGTTATTCCTGAATCTCCACCAGTTTAGGGTAGGACTAGGCCTTACATGTAGCTCACCTGAGCGGCGACCTCAGCGCAATTCTCATATACGGAAATTCTCCGACCTCAAAACGGCTGGCCTCCGTCAACATCCGACATTTATCCAGAAAATGGAAAATCACTGGTAGGTGATATCAAAGGTCATATAAACTCTATCCAGGACCATATCTAGGACAGTGTACTATACGTACTATCCGATGATACATACACACTATATCCAAGGCCATTAACGACCTACATGTATGTAGTAGATCCATGTACGTTCTATCCAGGCCATGTACGCAGTATCCAGAGCAATATACGTACTACCCAGGGTCATAGACGCAATATGCATGACACACACAAGAATAAATAAATTCTTGGTATATGTAATTATCCAGGGCCACATATGCAATATACTGGGCCAAGTACAAGTAGTCCCGATCCGAAAGCAGAGAAAATAACGTGCTCTCAAATTGAATCGCTGATCGGGTCAGTGGAGGCTGCATTGAAAAGGCCATGATCCGCGCGCCGCGATGAATAGAATTTCCCCGGAGGTTCATAATCGAAAGCGATGAGATGCACAAGTGTGATGGATGTCCGCTCACAGGGAGGTGCAGGGGTGTCGTGTCAACCTCCGAGCAGATGCTGGGAGGACATTTTGTACGACTTCACAGCTTCAACAAGAACACACCCCATGTTCGCGACTAGCTTACCCTGTGAAGTTTCGTGCGAGCCCTGCCATATATAGGTGTTGCGCCTGTATCGTCCTGTGCTCGATCATTAGTTGTTACTACTTGTTCCAGGAGCATCTATCAAAGCTTTGCCGGAGCCCCCAGACATGGCCTAATGGACCGAAGGTTAGCTGCCGAGTAGGGTAAATATCTGTGATGTATTGGAGCCATTTACCCGTTCATACGGTTTAGCTCGGACGCTGGTGCAAGTGGGTGTAAGCCTTTACTGAATTATAAAGTGATTTTTGCCCGTGGTAAAGCTTTTTTCAACCCCCTGTTAGCCCGAACCCATATTTCAGACAGAGCTGCCGCACAGACAGATTATCATCACAATCTGTCCGCTAAACATCACAGCCAGTCCGCTACAAGCGTGAAGGGCACACAAACCTACAGCGGAGCGATGCGGCATTGTATTCACATAAATGCATTTGGGATACGGTGAGAGCGCAAACGATCTCAGAATGCTCCTACCTGCAGATATGTGTATATCAATAGATCACTTACACACGGCACAGACGTACGAACGATGGCAACTGACAGCCCATTTCACATCTCTAGTTCCACCCATGGCCACTTCGATTTACACCCCTTCGGTTTCACCTTTTTGGCTTCACCCCTCCGTTTCCACCCCCTACAGTTTTATCCCCTACAGTTTCCCCTTCGATTTTTTATTTCATCCCCCATTTTCCCAAACACCCCACTTTCACATCCCCTTCAGTTTCATCCCCTCCAGTCACACTCTTACTGGCAGCGTCTTTCTGTAACTCTACGTACGGCAGCGTTATAGTAATCCCAAAACATGCTGGAAGTGCAAAGGAACAACTGCATTTCCAATAACGAGTACATTTTGAGCATAAAACGGATCTGTGCTCTTCCTTATTCTAATTCAGCCTTATTGCAGCTGCTTATCCCTCCTGGCACGGCAAGAACCTCCAGTAAACCTGGGTAGACAGGCGGCGGGCCCGGGGGAATCATGACTGAGCGGTGTCAGCCGGGGAGACGCGCGGAAACATGCAGGAAACGTGTCTGGCCTTCTAAGTGGCTACCTGTGAGCGCGAATGTCTCTTAGCTTTGATCTTAGATGTTTAGCTGGTAAAATGATGTGTTTATCATTAGTTCCAAATAAAAGGCTCATTTGCTTCTTTTGGGTGGGGTATTGTGATAACCTGAACGACTGTACTTAAGTATAATAAATGAATAGATTAATGAAAAGGCTAAGTTAACGTGTTGTTGGGTACAGGCCAGAATGTTTCAAGCACAGAATTACACTAATTACTCTGTTACATATACCTCTATGTATACGTCGCGCTTTAAAGCACTTGCGAATTAATTGCTTATTTTTTTGCTGGGAAAACTCACAGCGATGAGCGAAGGAATCCTACCTTTCTGCAGCTTTAGTACAATGATATGACCAGTAAGGTACTAAGTACATGTATATCCGTGCTTCCTCATAGGGTTTAATCAGACAAATGACATGAAGCAGAATCCATGTCTCCCTAACTACTAGTAAGTTAGTGGATAAGCACATTTAACGTCTTTCAATGGCACGTTGGGTTCTAATTTTTAACAGCCTACCTCTTTGTGGGAGTTTTGACGGTACCCATTTAACGTTAGTCGTGTTGACGTCACCACCACGTGCTTTACCGTGCGGAAAGCCGTTTAGATTGGCGGCCAGTCCAAGCATGACGCACCATGATGTGTCACAAAAGACATAACAATGTATTCAGCAGACGTTCTTCTTCCCTTACACTGTCACAAAGGGTTCGACTACAACACGAACAATGACCAGATAAATATAGAATATTACTTTTGCGTAAGTGTATTGCCAAACAAATCTGTTAGTCACGATATGTGCCACAGTCATCCGGAAATCAAAAGGGAACGTGCTGCGTTCCAGAGAGTGTAACCGTCGTGGAACCCACCAGGAATCTTACATCGCAGAAACCGAAAGGTCCCTTTTCTTTTCAGTTTCTTGCGGCATAGACTACAGACCGTTGAGTTCTGCAACCTCAGAAGTCTCCAAACACATTCACATCGAATCCGAAAGACATTAAAAAGTTCATTTGGTCAAAGTGAGAGTTTTGGACTCTGAACAGGAAAATCTCCGAAGAGGAGTGTGAAAGAGGCCATCTGCATTTATAGATCTCATACATTGACCATCCTTCAACAGAGACAGTGGCCGATACCGACCGCCGGTCACCTCTGACCGGTTACTGCCGTCGGTCTTCCGTTCAGGTCACGAATCATAGGCTTTGGGTCATTTTAACTTCAGAAGGGTCAGAGGACTGACCGAAAGCTTGATGGCGAGTGCTTTAATCTATATTGCGTACAGATATAGCGTGTAAAATTTTATTAGTACAAAACACACCAGTTTGTTGACACTAACATGCTGCTTGGATACCAAACATGCTGCTTAGCTACACAAACACGCTGACTAGCTGCACCAAGCGTACTGACCGGCTGATTAGTTGTTCTAAATACCCTCTGCACTCAGCTAAGGCCTCAATCATTTCCCCTCAAAACACGGCTAAAAATGATCAGTAGAGAGTCGCCTGAGGGAAAACAGCCTTCATCGCTATTTTGCCTGGAAATGGAGGTGTGACGCCTTAGGGACAAGGTTTCGTAGCCCTGGAATGCAGGCATAGCGAGCACGGGACTAGGGTCGGTAGCCTGGAAATGCAGGCATAGCGAGCACGGGACTAGGGTTCGGTAGCCTGGAAATGCAGGCATAGCGAGCACGGGACTAGGGTTCGGTAGTCTGGAAATGCAGGCATAGCGAGCATGGGACTAGGGTTCGGTAGACTGGAAATGCAGGCATAGCGAGCACGGGACTAGGGTTCGGTAGACTGGAAATGCAGGCGTGATGCCTTGACTACAGATTCCGTACAGGAGATATGGGAAACTGGAAGACTAACTGCCTGCGCAATAAAACACTGTATTCACTTTAATAAACGGGTGGGGAAGGGAGGAGTATGCATTGTTTGGACGTAGCACTATGGATAATAGATATGTACAGAACATTGTGGGTCTCAGCCCTCTGTATTGAACCAGTGTTCCGTCAAGTGCCGACCAGCACTAGGCCGTGTAGCTATGATGTTACGTGTAGGAATGCGGAAGAGTGCATAATACATAGGCACATCCACGTAACGTACGGCGGGGGAGTGATATGTTACATGAAAATTTAAATTCTTTACATCTCTGTACAACATGTCCTATATATGCCTTATGCATAAATCAACCATTGGCGCCCGTCTTGAACAGTGAATAAATTGGTATTGCATATTCATGCCCCAGACGAACAGACTATGATAGTAAGGACACCTACATAATGTCATTGGATACAGAAATAAAGGGTATACAGTAATCTACATGTATTTGTAACCGACCATAGCAAACTTGATAATGCGCATAATGATAATGTGCATTATTCTGGCTAAGTAAACCTCTAATCACTTTATTTCTGTATGAATACATGCGAATACAATACACGTATCATAGGCCACGCAATTAGTTGGGCGGAGAAGTACTAATCATGCGATCATGGGAACCTATTGAGGTTCGTTCGTTCAACAATCCAGTCACAAATAGCAGCCCATTCAGAAACAAAATCCAACAAGCACACCCAGTAAGGCACAGGCAGGTACAGGACGACGATCTCCTTACTTTTCTGAAGCGATCAACGGTTCTGAAGAGACCTCAATAACCAAAACTGACTTTTTGATATGGGAATGAAGGACAGATAAATGTGGTATGAAATCTGTGCTAACTTAGTCCTGACTTCGGTCGACAAATGATGCTGATGAGGATGGCAATAACACTAAAACGATGACATAGAATATTTTGGCAGGTTGGGAGAAAAGCGCGGGTATGTTTGGAATAGATTAAACAATCCAGTAATACATGAATAGGAAGGAAGTATGATAAAAGAGACGAGTGCCAAGAGCGTGGGTCAAAGAACCGAAAGTCAAGATGGGCTAGTTAGGAGACGGCTTACTTTTTCATATGGATGACTGCAGTGGATTATACCCATGTTAAATAATCCTATACATGTTTAAACATGAAACTTTTACGCGCAAAAGGGCGAGACTGAGCTTCGAGCGATGGTAGGTTTAGTGCTGTCGGATCGGGAGACTTGAGTAACTACGAGATGAGGAGCGGACTCACCTTCCACAAGTGCTGCAATCAGGACGGACAGGAGCCAGGACCGGTAAGCAGCCATCCTGGGCAGCGTTCCGTCATCGTCAGCTAGCCTGGATCCGGGCAGACCCGAACAGAAGTTGCAGACTCTGCTAGGCTACAGAGTAGGGCGGCTACTACGGTGTGAACTCACAGCCGAGCGGTGATGCCGCGGTGCGTGGGACAGAAATCCCGCGGCTCGGACGGTCTGTGGGCGGCCGAGTTTGGTGCGGTTGCTCGGAGCCTTCAAGAGTTATCCCAGCCAGTGACGCGGTCGTGACTTTTGTGTTTTGGCGTTAAAGTGTCCAACCGTAAGAATAAAACCCGTCAGGGATGTTTTTTATTCTGAATCCCGATTTCCCCCTCAAAAACGGATACCCTGTCAATTTCCAGTACTCACGCAGCCCGTCCCAGGTAAAGGGATGCTTCCAACGCTGGGTACCCAACAATCTCCAACGGTTGTTTTCCGGAGTGTTGTTTCCGGCAGCCACCTGAGGTGCGTCCTGTCCGTGCCGCGTCCTACAACATCTGGGGCTGCGCGGGTGTGGGACGGTCAACTGGTGCTTACAGGGGTGACCTTTAGCAGGGTTACAGCAAACAGGCCTGACCTACCTCCCTGTCTGGCGGTAAGTCTGATCCAGCGCTACCAGGTGAGAAAACAGTGGCGGCTCCTCAAGAATCCTTACGTAACGCAACTGCGAGTTTTCCGGGGACGTTATTCAGCGAGATCCTCAACAGGCTGCCAGAGCGTCAGCAGTACCAGAGCGGCAGCCTGCTCTTCAATTAAAGCGGCTGGCGCGGCTCCGCGCGGATGCAAATTTCCCCATCCAATCAATGTTTCCGCGGCCCGGATATCATCCATTACGGGGAGCGCGCGGGTGGAGAAGAATGGAAATTTATGCCGGATTGTCCGCTACATGTCCG